>NW_025765230.1:0-224594 GCF_003918875.1 Haliotis rubra | reverse complement strand
ATAAACTCTGTCAAAAAGAAACGCAACCCTGTATTTTAGAGATTTTGATCTGGAAGTTTTAGGACGACACGGCATTTTTATTATTTAAGACAGAAGTCTGAATTTTGGCAGAATAATAACCCAGATGGGCATGTTTAAAATTGTCATTTCAAAAGTCATCTCACAGACACCAGTTTGTCACCAGGGGCGTCTTTCTCAGTATCTCGTATGAGCACCACGCGCTGCAATCACTGCACGGCATCTCCTTGGACAAGAACGGATAAGACGCCGGATTCTTTCCTGGGGAATGGCTCTCCACTCCTCCTGCAGTGCAACGGCGAGCTGTTGCAGCGTCTGTAGCGGCGTGGCTGACGTTGACGTACGCGTCGATCCAGAGTATCCCACAGGTGTTCAATAGGGTTGAGGTCTGGTGATTTAGAGGGTCATGGCAAGACATTGACGTTGGAATTCTGCAGAAAGTTCATTGTTGCACGTGCAGTATGAGGCCGGGCGTTGTCCCGTTGAAAAATCTGTGTCTGTTGGTCAATAATCGGGAGAAGGTGAAGCTCTAACACGTGGTTGATGTAACGTTGGGCTGTCAGGTTCCTGGAACGATCACCAAGTCTGATTTCTGGTTGTATGAGATGGTTCCCCAAACCATGACGCTTTCTCCGCCAAATCTGTCCACCTGTCGGACGCAGATGGGCGCAAAACGTTTATGACGTCTCCCTATACAGACGCTGTCTTCCGTCGTGACGTTGCAAAAGAAAACGTGATTCATCAGAAAACCAGATTCGCCTCCAGTTTTGTAAAGTCCGTATCCTTACGTTGTTGCACCACCTGAGTCGTCGGCGTCGATGTAGGGGCGTAGTACAGGTCCAACAACTGGTCTACAGGCACGTAAACCCGCTTCTTTCAGACGGTTCCTAATCGTTTGAGCTGACACTCTCCTCAAACCTGGTATTTGTGTGGCAGTCACGGTTGGTAGGGCATGCCGATTACGCAGGTGATGGACCCGGATGTACCGATCTTGAAGGGGGGTCGTGATTCTTGGCCTTCCACTTCTCGGGCGATCGTTGGTCAAATTGAAGTTGTTGTAGCGGCTCCAAAGTCGGGATATCGTTGTTTTGTGAACATTTAGGTGCCGTGCAACAGTTCCAAAACTTTCTCCGGCTTGAACACGACCAATGGCGATATTTCGGTCGGCAGCACTCAATCGTGGCATTTTTAACACAGCTTTTCGGCGACAAATGAATGAATATAATACGGAACCACATGGGCTTTTATACACCCCTACATTAACTGCCATTTTCATGATTTGCATGTGTTTTTTTTGTGCGAAGTCACCATGAGGGTCATTTCATGCGTTGTGACGGAATAAGCAATAAAATACACTTATGCGTACAAATGCAGTTGTTTGGATGGTAATCTTCATTAATTACGTGTATCATTTCAATACATTCCAATAAAATTTAGTTTGGAAGCAATAACTTCATTCAAACGAATTTTTCATATCTGAGGACAGGGGTTGCGTTTCTTTTTTGACAGAGTTTATAATTGAAACACACCCGATGGCACTATATTCTTCGATCAACCCAACTTACAGCCTGTTTGTTTGCCTAACATGTGGCAAATATCCCTTCTAAAACATTGATTGATACATTATATCTTACATTTATAACACATTTACACACGTTTTAAAACTTTCTAAAAGCCGTTGTGTATTTATTGAATATACCACGTCTCGTGGGATAGTAAACAGGTTGTATTTTGTCCGAAACACCTACATCAGAAGTTTGTTATCTTTGTACATATGCTGAACAGCTTAATTTGTCAGTATCGACCTGTCTTTGTGAACCGGTTCATACTTTGACCTGCATCAGTGGCGTTCTGAATCATGACTTCGATCACAGGGTACTCTATCCTATAGCAATGAAAGATACAAACCCGGGTAATTAGCAGTTATTGATAATGGACGTATCCTGAAAGTGTGTTAAAGTATTGTAAAAATGTTGTCCTCCTGAGAGGCTACGTAAGTCCAAATACATTAAAGTTAAATTCAGACCTACCAGATTTGTTATATTAAGTGATGAGTAATTTGAGTACACTCGCCAACGGCTGAAGGGATGGTGTAAGTCAGCCCATGCAAATAGCAGAAGTGCTGTAAGTCCCCATGGTCCCTAGCATAGTGATCTACCTTCATTTGCGGACTACTGTACATTATACTGAATGAAATATTAATTTAGTTTTACATCTATGTCGATAATATTCTAGTTGTTTTTACAGTCAATGTCGACAGGTTTTTTAATCTAACTTTATGTATCAAGGATGTATAACGTGTTTTAGTCATAAAATGACTGTCACTCACTCACTCACTCACTCACTCACTCACTCACTCACTCACTCACTCACTCACTCACTCACTCACTCACTCACTCACTCACTCACTCACTCACTCACTCACTCACTCACTCTCAAACCATAACTGAAATATGATCCCTCCCCTTGTCACCCGTGAACATCCGGGTTAGAATTGGTCTTCAGTAACCCATGCTTGTCGTAAGAGGCGACTAACGGGATCGGATGGTCAGGTTGACACATGTCATCGTATCCCAACTGCTCATGCTGTTGATCACTGGATTGTCTGGTCCAGACTTGATTATTTACAGACCACCGCCATATAGCTGGAATATTAGTGCGGCGTAAAACACCAAACCAACCACCATACATGCCCTTGTCGAACCATCACAAACACGATCAAACTGAACATCGATACCGTCCACACCCTTATTAATTAACAATAGTCGCTTAATCCCCAGATCAAAATAAGGCCACAGAATTCTCGGATCTATGACTAGCTAGACAAACAGCTCCTTCACGAATATCTTCATTTGTTAAGGTTCCTGCCCTTTAGACGTATAGATTGATCTCTAATCAATGGGTATACCTTAGTCTTCTTTCAACAGGAGCTGTGGGGTAGCAAACTGGTTAAATCGGGCCTTGGTTCGATTCTTTACATTATTACAGTGTTTAATGTCCATTTCTAGCGTCCCATGCTTTGAGTGAGGTTAGTTTCACGCCGCTCTTTAGCAATATTCTAGCTTAGCCTAGTGGTTAAAGCGTTTGCTCATCACGCCGAAGACTCGGACTCGAATCCCCACAAGGTTACATGTGTGAAGCCCATTTCTTGTGTGATATTCCTTGAGTTTTGCTAAAAGCGGCGTAAAACTAAACTCACTCATGAAACATGTATTGTGTTATTGTTAACATGTATTGTGTTATTGTTAACATGGATTGTGTTATTGTTAACATGGATTGTGTTATTGTTAACATGGATTGTGTTATTGTTAACATGTATTGTGTTATTGTTAACATGTCTTCTCAGTGCTGATTAAAAGCTGAATTGTTTGATGTCTTTGTTAATTTGAATGCTGCAAAAGGATAGGCATGGTTTGTGTTTTCAATTACATTGATAGAAGTGCCACGTTATTATTGGAATTGTATATATCGAACTATTTCTCTAATCAGTAACAGTGTTCACCTGCATGACACTCGTCTTTCCTCCGTAACAAGCTAACACATAGATATATTTCAGACAAAACCAAATCTGCGTTAAACCCCAGTCATCCATCACACCACGAGAGGTTACTGAACCATCTCGATAAACTGACTTTCTACATCAACGAGCTGTTGCGACTGAACTAGGTAACGTCATTACCCCAGAGTCAACAGCGTATTGTGTTACAGTTATAATCGCCTTACGGATTGGGATGGATTAAGACATGTCAACTCTATGTATAACAAAATACAAAAGACTTCCTCCTTCTTAGACTCATCATCCACGGATACAAAGAGACAACAATACACCACACAACGAGAGGATACGAGGGTGAAGATGTATTATATACTAATGAATGACACTGAGTCCCGATGGGTAATTACAACGCATGTAACTAGGAGGCTTCAAGTAGTACAAAATATTGTCCTTTCAGTGATCAAAATATACACAAAGAACTTAATTAAGCAACCCTATATTTTTGCACTAATAGGTTTTCAACACGTACATAAAACTTCTTGAGAAGACCACGATGTATAAACATGAGCTTTTCTGACCCGTATTATCCTTTGACTAAAAAAATCCAGACAAAATGATTGGAATCCATGTTAATTTTATGATGATAATTGCTATTTTTAATTTTATAAAAAACCCACTGATTTTCATGCAAAATAATGTCTGTGGAATGTTAAACGTTGAATGTATTGGAACGTGAACAAGCTGTCTTACACGATTCAAGGTAAACAACCTCCGTGTGACTGTGTGACAGCCAGCACC
The DNA here is from genome assembly GCF_003918875.1 of Haliotis rubra. Taxonomy (NCBI): domain Eukaryota; kingdom Metazoa; phylum Mollusca; class Gastropoda; order Lepetellida; family Haliotidae; genus Haliotis; species Haliotis rubra. The sequence goes on along the minus strand of NW_025765230.1, from coordinate 220,282 downwards.
CTCCTCCTCGTACCCCTTCACAGCCTGCTGGTCCCCTGAAAGGGCAGTCTACGCCATCCCTGGTGTAAAGCAACTTCCAGTTGGGCCAGGTTCTGTACAGGAGGATCCCTTTATTGCACACGACGACCAATCATGTCACAGATATGCTCCAAAGGGTTAAGACCGGGGCTCATTCAATCGTGAGAATGTAAGAGGGTGCTGAACTAAGTTCTTTGTGTATATATACTATTGTCTAGTGTTTGAGATTTTAAGTCTTTTAAATATTGGCTAGCCTAACATACAGCTTCTTATTACCCAAGGGATGACGTAATCCCTTCCGGAAATCATATAGGAAGCCCTGTAAGTCCCCTTGATCCCCAGTGAGGTGGTCAAACTTTGGTTGTAAGAGGTTTATAGCCGGGTATAAATTGGTAAGAATGAATCGATTAACTCGTCTTCCTGTCTTGATTTTCATTAGGTTGGTCGACAGATATTTTAAAACTTTTTAGCTTGTTGTTATCGCTACATGACTGTAATACTGCCTAAGCGATGTAAAATTTTAACTCACTCACTCCTCGATGTATTTAGTCTGTAAAGACTGACGAATTCGATTTTGATTAAGGAGAAACACACATGGTGACGAATGAGTTGGTGAGTGAGTGAGTTTAATTCTATGCCGCTTTTAGCAATATTCCAGCAATATCACGGTGGGGGACACCAGTCATGGGCTTAACACATTGTACCCATGTGGGGAATCGAACCCGGGTCTTCAGCGAACGCTTTAACCACCAGACAACTCCACATTCTACCGCGTTTAAATAAATGTGGAAGAGGACAGGCCGCGTGAGGTTTCCTGCCTTCTGATTAGAGGTGTAAAACCTATGCTCATGCTGTTGATCACTGGATTGTCTGGTCCAAACTCGATTATTTACAGACCGCCGCTGTACAGCTGGAATATTGCAGAGTGCGTCGTTAGACAACCAACCAACCAACCAACCAGCCAACCAACCATCCAACCAACCAACCAACCATCCAACCAACCAACCGACGAGCGAACGCTTTAACCACTAGGCAACTCCACATTCTACCGCGTTTAAATAAATGTGGAAGAGGACAGGCCGCGTGAGGTTTCCTGCCTTCTGATTAGAGGTGTAAAACCTATGCTCATGCTGTTGATCACTGGATTGTCTGGTCCAAACTCGATTATTTACAGACCGCCGCTGTACAGCTGGAATATTGCAGAGTGCGTCGTTAGACAACCAACCAACCAACCAACCAGCCAACCAACCATCCAACCAACCAACCAACCATCCATCCAACCAACCAACCATCCAACCAACCAACCAACCAACCAACCAACCAACCAACCAACCAACAACCAACCAACCAACCAACAACCAACCAACCAGCCAACCAGCCAGCCAACCAACCAACCAACCAACCAACCATCCAACCAACCAACCTACACAAGGCTCGAGATGTTAATCACTGAATTGTCTGGTTTCAACTGTTTACATTACGTCCTTAAATAGCTGGTGAGTGAGTGAGTGAACATTGTTTATTGTTCATCTCTTCGCAACACAACAATCACACAATACACAATTTTGCGTAATCTACCTACCTGGGCCAATGAACACAGTCGGCGCGTCGTTGTGGTAGACGTCAGCTGCCTCTACGCCGACGACGGCAGGGCCACAGACGCTGCTGCCGTCACGGAAGACGAATGAAAAGTCGATGACGCCGTCGTAGATTTGTCGCACATGCTCCAGCGCCATATCTATAGCCGGGCCAGCCCGTCTGATGTCGTAAGGCAGGAAAGTGTTGTTCACGACGATGGAGCAAATTTTGGCTTGAAACACAGCAGAGTGAACTCCAGCACACACTGACGCAAAACCCCAAAGAAACAGGAACAATCTCATGTTGTATAATTCCACACCTTCCTAATAACAAATATCATATTTTCTTCGCTCTGCTCATTCATATGCTGTCCAGCTCTTTCCTTCTTCCACGAAAGTGAAGTTGATTTGTAAAACGTCGCATGCAGTTCTTGATAAATTATGTTCAGTATAACTGTACATGTGACACACGTTTCATCTCACCCTATTCATGTAGACGCGTCCGCTCTGGCAGCTTCATTGACAACATCAGCTGATGTAGCAGCACAGTGATTGCCAGAACTCTTCAGCTGAGAATTTAATAATAGCGCAGCTTCCGCTGCAAAATTGATTATCCTGGAAAAGGTGGAGATGTTCATTTCCAGTGAAAATAATTGTTGACGACGGGTGTGAATGCAATGTGGTACACACTGGGCTGGTTATAGGTGACATCCTGATCATCGATCTAACCCCGGAATTAGTGTAATAGTCCCGTGATTAGTCGCCTAGTAGGCGTTTCGTCAGGACAAAAAAAAATGTGTTAATAATAATAATAGTCCATTTATATTGCGCGTTTATAATAATAATAGCATGCTCAAAGCGCTGACATATTACCCCTGGTCAACGAGTACAGAACACTCCATGTGGAGAATACAACCGGTCGCCTGTCAGGCGCTCAAGGTTCAAATTCAGACTACCATACCGGGTACCCAATTTTACTGCTGGGTGGACAGAGGCAATTTTGAACAAACTCACTTGCCTAAGGTGAGACCACATGCGTCACATGTGCTTCGTTGTCGGGCAGGACTCAAGTCCTAGAAACTGAAGCTGCCAAACACCCATCCGAGGACTTTCCGCGACCAAGGTTGCTTAACTTCAACTGATTGTGACCTGAGCTCTACGCACAGGACCACACAACGCCACACAATTGTCTTAAACGAGTGTGAGTGACATAAATGGTTGCGTCGCATCGACTGTATTTCAGCTAAAAGTTGACTAAAACACGTTATACATTCATGACATAAGCTGGAGATATATAAATGACATACAAAATAACGTGACATAAGCGCGAGATGTATAAATGACATACAAAATAACATGACAAAAGAAAGCAAAAACAGCCCGAATATAACAGATTCAGATATGAAACGAGCATGTAAATATAAAACTGTAGGCAATACAATATATAAACAGGCTTTAAACCATGGCTCCTTCGTTTCAGATCGGGGTTTAACTGACAGCTAAATGAGCAAAATCCCGGACCGGAAATACTTACAATAAATTTCATCAGTCTTGGATGTTGTATCATATTTTATATATTTCAGAAGAGCAGCAATAGTAATGTGTCCTATTCTTTTGTATATTTTTCATGCCTAAGACCAAAAAATTTAATCTGACGTTTACCTCAGATAATAAAGAGGTGTGTGTGTGTGTGTGTGTGTGTGTGTGTGTAACAGGGGTGGAGGAATAAAATGTTTAAAACTAAAAAAAACAGACGAGAAGTAAATTGTAGTAAATTTTTATTCGGGATAATTTACATTTTCGCCGGTTTCCTTTATGGTAAGAGTTCCGCCCGTAACCCCCGCTTGAAATGTATTCTATTTATTAGGATTATTTCGAGGGGTTAGGGTTTAGCGTTTTAGGTTTAGGTTTAGGCGAAGGTATAGACTAATCATGTAAATAAAAACAACATAAGCCAATATTCTTAGGCACAGGATAATTAAAACATATACAGGGGTTACGGGCGGATATCTTTCATATTTTTTTACTTGAAGTGCATATTGAGGTAGATATTTAGCCTGAGGTGAACTTTGCCGTCGGACGAAGCGGCCACTGATGGATTTAATATGTCGGCGTGAGTATTCTCAAGGTACTCACAGGTCCTTGCTATATCTTCATCACTGCTTGATTTCATCACAACGTCCATACCCAGTCCCATTTGGGGAAGACGACGTAAAGGTATAACCGCTGTAGTCCTTTGATTTAAACAGTATTTTATTTCCCCAAAGACATGTAATTTATATACATAAAACATTAATATATTACGAACGGAAAAAGGATCAGCAAACAGGCTGCATCAGCCTATGTAAATGCCTCTCCTTAACATAATCTTATAAAGAAAGAGTTAATAAAATTCAATAATTTCAAACTAAGTACAGCATATGGTACCACACTTTATGGAAACCGGTTGGTGTCATTTCAGAAATTATAAACCGATTTTATGATCAATTCGTTTTCATACTGGGACAAAGATTCATCTCCTCTTAGAATAGCATGTGCACTTATATTATTTTGAAAGAAGTATTTATTAAATCTAAATTTAGTCAATTCTGTATATGTAATCAGTGTTACTGTTCCAGATGAGCTGAGAATCTATCACTGCCAAGATACATATATTCCTCTACTTCCATCTATGGTTTCGTTATCAATGGCAATTGGCAACAGCTCACATTTACTTTTCCGAAAATCAACAACCATCTCTTTTGTTTTTTTAACATTTAATTTAAGGAAGTTGATTTAACACCAATCAAGAAATTTTGTGATTTCAGAGCGATAGTTGTAAATCCAGGAAGTGCGGCGTCATCTGCAAACTTAAAAGTAAAAGTTTGTGAAAACCCATTGACACGGTCATGTGTATGTAAAATGCATAAAACCAGGGAAATAGCACCGGGGAAATAGCACAACCTTGCGGGGCACCAGTGGATATGAATGTTATTGCTGATTGGATGTTATTAACAGTTACAAACTGGGGTCTGTTTACAAGAAAAAAATATATCCATTTTATAACACATGGGTTGACTGACATATTACAGAGCTTTTGCATTAAAATATGAGGCTGAATGGTATTAAAAGCTGACGTCAGCAAACAGGATTCGTACATAGGAATAGGAAAGTTCTAAATGTTTATAAATATTGTTTAACGTTTAATAAAGTGACGGTAGCGTCCTCGACCAGCCCTGTAGACAAACTGACGAGGGTGGTTTAGGCGCTCTGTTTCTTTCAGGAACAAACGCTTTAAAATTCTTTTCAAACACTTCGATTCATATCTACTTGTTAGATAGCCGTTTATTAAAGTAGAACTTAACTCAACTTCAAAAGATTGGTCATTCGCAAACTGAAGCATATCTCACTTATACTGCAATAAACATGATGTGAATACATAACGAAACGTACCACTTAGGTGAATACAACTCCCTGTTTATTGCATAGAGCGACGTTCATTGTTTAGGATAAACAAGCTGATTGGTGGTTGATTCTATCACTTGGACGATGGAGTGGATATCGACTTTGTCATATTCAAGTTGATGAACAGATAGAATCTGTCAATCAGCTATTCAGTCAGCATCCAATCAGCTTCTTTACAATATGTAATCTTACTCTCCTGCTGGCCCCATCCAGCTGTGCGCAACTTGCTAATTAAATTACACGTTGTTGCTAATCTTCTGCTTGTCATTATGCATATATACTTCTATGCACCTGGTTGAAGTAACTTTTATCTTGATAACCGTGTGAGAATACACATGTATTACAAGGGTGTGTGCACATTAAATGTAACACCGAGAACAAATAGGGTTGGTCTAAGTTAACGCTCATCACGTACCACACGTGCTTTTCGTTTCAGTGTTCCAGCTACTGCACTTACCCCCTTGTAATACAAACCAATAATAGCGATTTGAATCTATGTTCGTTTGTTAAACAACTTTTATCCTAAGTTGAATAAAATTGTGAGATTCAAATGTCCAATTTGCAAGGTAAAATTATGAGGATTCGCAATCTTAATTTCACTTTATTTGATTTACATTCTTGTTTAAAGTGAAATTCATCGGTACGTTTTCATTGCAAGCAGACTATAAGTTATGTTTTATATGTATATGTATATCTTGTATAAACACATCTCACCACCACCGGCCTTCAAGCACACCCCCTTCTCACAACTTAAAAAACACATCTCTGATGCAATTGCAAACCAAAATAGGACATCAATTATTGAAAAGCATCACTGAGATATGAACAGTTGTCACAACGTAAACAATTTTCTTAACAGCTTTTATTTAGAGTACACTAGAGGCCAAAAGAAACGTTACCCTCCTACCTTTATGAATTACTTAAAAACTATCACAGATATCTTAGAAGGTATTAGTTTACAAGAAAGCTGAAAAACACAGCTTTATGTAAATCACGAAGAAAAATCTAAAATGTTTCATATTTAGGTGAAATGCAGCTTTTTCAGAAGAGTTAAATTGTCCTATTTTCGTCCATGCCGAAATAAACCAATAACAGTGATTTAATGCCCAAAAGGAAGTTTGAAATGAAATTCTGCTTTGAGACAAACATAAACCATTTAAATTCACCATTTTTCAACTATTAAAACAAGAAACAACTGCTGCAGTGTGTGTAATTTTGTAAAAAATAATCATTCCTGTGATTTCAGTCTTTTAAAACATTTTCTGCTAATTTGCATTAGTGAAAACAAGTAAAACGTGTCTTTGATATTGTGAAAAAATGTTTAGGAACATCTAACATTATCTTTCTTCTCATTTTTGGTGGCACAGTATCATTTTTCCATTTTTTGTTTAAACATAGAAATACCTATCGTCAAAACTCAGCAATATTAAAGCAGTATTTGCGTCCATTTCACATGTAGACTGATCTCTACAGGGGTATGAAGAGAGAGCCTAGGAATACATGATATGATGATGCCAAATTACGAGAAATATGCCACGATTAACGGTTGAAGAGAGAAAGAGCCATTGGGATGTTGCAGATTGGGTCGACATACAATGTTGTTGCTAGCGCCCTCGGATGCCACCGTATCACAGTTATCAGACTTCATCAGGGCTTCAGACAGACTGGGGTCACCGTAGATAGACCAGAAGAAGTGACATCACAACGCCAGCTGAAGATAGGTACCTCCGCCATTAAAGGAAGCAGGGTAACGTTTCTTTTGGCGTTTAATTAATATATTCACACTATCGGTAAGCAGATGCCCAAAGCTGGAACAAAGGCCAGTGGATATTTTTTACACGCCTCACCAATGCATGCGCATGGTGAGAGATGAAAAATGAAAATGTAGGAATCAACCGAATGCCGATCAAACAAGCAGTGGGATTACGTTTGGCGTTGCCTTCTCAATGCAAAGCCTTAACATTTTTCTAAGCAAGTATCAGTTTATTTGTCACGGGTGTCGCTGCAATGACAGATACATATTTTATATCAATATATCAAAAGATGAACGTGCAGACGTCGCTTCAAACCTTTTAAGAATGGCATTAGAAGCAGCAGGCGACTGCGGGTTTGAACATGCTTCTCAAACTATTGTGACATAAGTCGTCCTAATTCCTGGGCATTAGAGATAAAGATTGGTTCTTGGATTATTTCGAATTTAATGTTTTCGCGGAAATATAGAAGATCTTTTGAAATGCACTTCTCTCTGGAAACATCTGTGATATGAGCTTGTGCGCTGATTTCTCTAGAAAGTATTTAACACGAACCAAAATGAAGGTGACCAAAATCAATAATGTATTATACATTCAGTCACTTGCCCAGATTAATCAGCTATGTCTTCATTTGGTTAAAAATGAATTCATGTATTGTTTGGCCTCAATCCGCCCGTATGCAGACAACATAACCAATTATCTATTAACGAGTTCATGATATTTCGTGAATGCACAAGTTGCATAACATCGTTCCTGAGCGTCTGAGCACAAAGTCCCTGAGCACCTGCCCTTTGTGAGCACCTGCCCCTTGTTAATTCGAACATGTATTCTACTACAATACGCCTATTATGCGGAGTCTACCCATACCGCCTAATTTTCATAATACTAAAACCTCATTCTGCCCAATTATCAGTGTACGCAGATCACCTACGAATTGCAATCACTGAAGCATGGCGTCTCCCAGGAGTAGTCTAGTTTAACTATACTGGTGTTGTCAGACTCCAGCTGTTTAAAACAATATCCAATTAAGTAACTTCATTGTGAGATCTGAGATACATTTTCATGATAAAAAGGATGGACACCTGGGAAAAAAGCTTTCTACTATTAACTAACTTTAGATTTGAAATATATGTCTATAAAAAAAGAGAAAGGAGAGAAGGAGACGTTTCATTGAGAAAGATATATTGATATAAATCAATAAAATTGCCCCGGTTCTATGCCAAAACTTCCACATCCCAATACTACCACACATTGTTAAAACAACAACTCCACATCACCCCTTTTTAGGTAATAGGATAGCCCAGGATGTGCACTGAACTGAAACAACAGACAATGATCCTGATCACCTGACTGTTTTTCTTGTAATGTACTTTATAGGTGTAATTGAATAGTCCAGGAAATTTGGAGGAAGTGCATTTGGAGGAAGAGACTTAGCAGAGTAGAGATTTCGTAGAGAAGGAAGCAGTTATTTAATTTGAAACATATATATACTGTAAGCCATTAAAAACGCAATTGGTATTTGTTGTCCTGAAACTTACAAACGTTTTACTGAAGATTTTTTCCTGCGATAGAGAGGATGTAGGGATAAAAGGCTGTTATTCTGGCCCATTTCGAGTTCGAGTCCCGGAGCATTCCTCTCACATGAACTTTGATACTTAAAACTGAACCTTTGACATTTCTCGTAAACACAACCACATTCATGAAACACGTTGTGCACATGCATTACCTGAACCCAGGCCCTGTAAAAGCACAACAATTGTGGAACTCAATCACTTTGAGAAAATGCCACACTTGACACAAGACGAAAGGAATCAGGTTATCGGTATGGTCAGCCAAGATTGCTTCAGATGTGATGATTGCCAGGCACTTTAATGTGGATCCATCCACTGTGGTCGACTCGAGACAACGTTTTCGGGCTACCGGAAGTGTTGCTGATCGTCCGCGACCTGAGTGCACCACATGTGATAACAGCTCGACAAAACCGCAATATCCGAGTTTCACACTTACGCGAAATCGGTTCCAAACAGCTTTGATGATTAGGCAAAGGAGGACAATTGGGACAAGTCAACGTCATTTCAGCTCCCAAAGGTGCAAGGACGCCTTGCTGCCTTCAACATCCGGTGTCGTCACCCGTACCGTGGTCCAACTTTATTGCATCGCCGCAGACTTGCCAGAGAGCGATGGGCAGCAAATGGGGCCAATCTTGGCAACAGGACATGGCCAGATGTAATTTTGTCAGATGAATCAGGTTTAACTTATCCTCTGCAGATGGACGTCAACATGTTTATCGACGTAAGGAGAAAGACTTTGCGCCAAACTGTGGTCGCTTGAACATGACCGTTTTGGAGGGGGTGGTGTCATGATCAGACCACAGACCATCCAACAGCTGTTCCTGAGAAATGTGTGTCTTTCAATGCCCCAAAGACTGCGAGCATGTCTTGCAGCGCACGGTGGACACACACGATATTGACTGCAAGTGACCCCTCCTTTGTTTGATGTTGTTGCGTCACTGATGTTGTTGTTGACTGGACATTTTCAGATGAAATTATTCACAGATGTTCACTTAAAACATATCTGCCGGTTTGGTTTATATATGTTGAAATTAATGTGAGTAAAGAAAGTATGAATGTCAAATTGCGTTCTTAATGGCTTACAGTATATATAAGATATTGAAAGTGCTTCTTTTCATCATCATGGCAGGTGAAGTGAAAGTGGAGTTTGTATTGTCTCAGAAAGGAACGCAACAGATCCATGTGAATGTTTTTTTGGACAACAGGCATGTTGTAAGACAGTCGTGCACACACTGGAAATGTTCAAGTACAACGTGTAAGGCGAGATGTACCACTGTAGGAGAGTTTTTGAGGAATTCCACCGAACACTCCCATCCCCAAGAAGATCCCAAGGTCAGATTCATAAGCAACATGAGGAAGAGGGCGCGAGAAGAGATAACACAGATGCATTCTTTGTATGATGATGAAGCTGTGGAAGTTTTGGGATGTGGAAGTTTTGGGAGGATACCAATTGCCCCAATACCGTTAGTCATTCATTACTCAGTCTGCACTGGACCACCGAGGCGATAGCACGCTCTCACGCTCTCTCCCCTGCTGGTGTGGTAGCTGTACAGAATATAGGCTTGGCTTGCCATTGCCTACTTATCATATATTTGTGCTTCGGGCTTTTTTAATTCATCAATTACCATCCATATAATTGTATTTTTCTTAAATGAGTTGGTGTTTGCTGTGCTTTGGCACGTTGTGACCTTGTGTGTCGCACCCTTTCGCTTGGGCAAATTCCCAGCACTTAGCACGTGCTGCAAAGGCGTTTCGCCTTTATCTCAACAGTATCATCCCATACACAGCTGAGGTGAGGTGAAATTGGGTTTATCGTCGTGCTTGAGAATAATTCGCTCATATTGCGTGTGTATGTGTATGTGCGGCTGCTTGTTCTAGCCCAGACTGAAGGTGGTTTTATAGTGCTAGCCCACTGAGATACAATGCCGCAGTGAAGCATGAATACCCTACTCAGACACATTACACTGACTCCGAGCCGACCAGTCCTTGTTGTACCCATTAATGCCGAGCGCCAGGCAGGGACCAACAAGTATCATATTTTAACGTCTTTTGGTATGACGTGGTCGGGGATCGAACCCGCGACCTTCCGCTCTCCGGGCGGACGCTCTAACCACTACACCACGGAGGCGGTCCCACACAATGTACAAAGTGTCTCCAATATGACCATACTCAAAATACTTGTACAGAAGAACAACATTTGCCCTAAATGCGGCAGCAATAACCATACATTTGATAAATGTAAAGGTCATCTTTACTGCATCCATTGCCGGATATCAGGCCATAGCTCACTTTCCCATAAGTGTCGATATAAACAGCAGCTCACAACTGAACTCATTAGACATGTAACCAAGACAACCAAATACACTATACAGGCAAACAACAACTATCATAAAACCCATACACAAGATAGATACAGTCAGTCTATATGATATAAACCGGGAAAGACCAAACTCTTCAACTCCAAACAGTAACAAGGTACTACCCAAGGTGGATATTTCTCTAAATGATTCCAGAGATAAACAAAACATCAAACTTCTTTCTGGTACAACATGAGAAATCACAAATTAAAGGTAAAACTCAACCAGTTACATTTCAAACCTCAGCTTCCAGCACTTACAAACAAAAACAAAATAAAACCCACAAAAAAGTGGAAAACACAAACAAATCTAAAACTGCAAGACGACTTAACTACTTAAAATCAAACCAAAAGTATCAGTCAAATGACCAAACCAAACAATTGATGACAGCTCTTACAGTCAACCCAACTTCAATACTTTGGTTGAATTCATTACGGAAGTGGCACTTAGATCCACACCACACCCCACACCCCGTCTTGGAAGAAAATATCCTTACAATCTTCAGGCTAGATAAAAAAATCAGAATATATACCAAAACACTCAAACAGTTTAAGAAGGTAGTAACTACCATTGTCTCACGCTCCCACCTTCAAGGAGCTAAAAGACCAGGCTATTACCCCCGGAGACGATAATATGGTATATACATCATCACTTTAATTTTTGCTTCCATTCATGTTTTTATTATTTAAATATTTTACCATGTTGGTAAGTGTATTACATTGGAAACGCCCGTCAAAACGAATTCAAAGCTCTGAATACATAAGTTCACCTGATATAATTTTTCTACAAGAAACAAGAATGTCAACCAGAAAATCTATATATTTTCCACAATAAAATGTCATCAGAAAAGATAAAACCACAAACATCAAAGGACCACAAAGGGCGGACTCATCACTTTAAAGGTCACATGCAACGTAAAACACAACTTTGCAGATTCTGATACCTTTCGTTATGGACTTAACGAAACAAATCATCAAAAATGCGAATTCAACTTATCAAGCTGAAAAATAACGTGATGAAAAAAACGCGCGAAATCGGAGTTCAAACCATTCACTAATTTTCCCCCAGCGCTTGGGGGGAAAAGTGGTTTCAACATCTGGGCTGAGCTGCGCTGGGCTGCGCTCATAGCACATGCGCAGTGAAATAGGTTCGCGCAGCTTGGAAGCGGGTTGTCCGGAGAATACTCGGTAAAGGCTTTGGTGTGAGCTATTTTTCTAATGTTTTGTTGATATTTCACAGGCGCGAGCTTTTTAAATGTTATGACAGTAGATTACCGATTTAACTGTTTATATAATTTAATTTGTCTATTTCACCACACGTTCTTCTTACCGAGTCACTTTCTCACTTCGATACTTAAAAGGAATGTCATTATTTAGCGTTGACAGAATTGTGAAGTAAACCCAAGTACAAAATATTGCACTTTTGATCTGCGATTGTACGCTTATCATTTTGTTTATATGTTTTTTCATAATCAGCAATATATATTATTTGTCATGAATAAGTGATAATTGTGTTTTAATTATGTTTGATGTTTTGGTTGCATGTGACCTTTACTTAAACAAGGCATCGACTACCAACAAATCGATATCAACTCAAAAGAAATAGAAAACATAGCCATAAAAATAAAAATAGCAAATAATCAAACTATGAACATAATAAATGTATACATACCACCAAGTCATAACACAACAATTGAGCATTTAAATTACTTCAACAAATACATTACAAGCAGCACCTATATAGCAGGAGACTTCAATGCTATATAGGTGGCAGTGGCATTTGGGGAGAGGATGCCACCACCTGTAAAAGAGGGACTATAATATAAAAAAATGGATAGAAACTAATGATTGAATTATATTAAACCAGAGTCACAGCGTAACCAGAAAAAACAATACACAGCAATTGATATCTCATTAAAAAACTCTCAAAAAAGTACTTTAGGCTACGACTGCTCATGGGATATTGGTACAGATTCCTGGGGTAGTGACAATTTCACAATTCTTACACATATAATGACAATCTTAAAGAAACTTAAAACTACCCACACATCAAACATTGAGCAACAAAACATTATAATTTTTTAAACTTATCCTATCTCAACTTGGGTATGCACCATCCTTCTTTCTTCTCTCAGATGTGAAAGCGTTAATGAAGGATAAGTTGAATTAAAACTTCTTGTCCTCTGTACCACACTGACCTCTGCCTCCACTCCGATAGCATGACTTGTTGGATCATCTCTATGAGCGTGCAGTGCTCAAAGATGATCATGTGACGTCCCGTAATATAGCAATGGCCTTTTCTCGTCTGGTGCTTAGTAATCTGTGATGCAGGGCAGGTCGGGTGAAGAACTCAATCGCGATGAGACAGGGATAAGTGTATAAATGTAATGTACAGGGTAATCGATAATAAGTGCCCTATATAGAAATATTTTACTTGATTTTGGGACGTATTTTTGGGTATACTAATTCCCGCGGTAGCATCAGATTCGCACTGCTCCATATAGTGCATGTTCGTGCCAGTGCACTACAGCATATAGTTTACCGTGATCTTTAGATTACGAGCTTACCGTTGGAATTAGATGTAAAACTCCATCTCATTAACCTCGTTCCGTAGTCTACCTGATGTGGCGTAATGTATGTAGCGAAACAGATCGTCTCGGCATGGAGCACCCGCCATTTAATCCAAGGTTACATCTAGGATTTTACCGTCACATTTGAAAGAACGGGATGGATTCTCCGATTAACGGTTGAAGAGACTCTACTCAATAAAGAGCATGTAAAATCCTTTCCACTGTTCTACTACTATAACTATATATAATTGTACTGTACCTTATAACTTGTAGAGTAACGCTTTGGAGCGGCGTGATTGCAAATTGTCTTTACTGTTAGAAGTTGGCTATTGTATATAATATAATTTATCGTTGGTAACTTTTATGACTTGTGAAATTATTTACTAGTTACAACTGTTGTGTTGCTGTGGCTGGAAGAGAGATATTCACACCCCCACAATGTTGTAGTACATACCTCTCCAGCCACCCCGTCGACCATAACAGTTATATAGTGGCAGGGGTTGGATCCACTTTGGATCTACCTAGTAAATCGTGACTAGTAAATTAATTTATTATAAATGTCAAGTAATATAGTGAGTAATTTGCAGTTTTATTAAATCATTTTTATAGTACTGAATATATATTCGTCATGGCAAGTCCTTTGAGTAGTGCTGATCCTTTGGATGGTCCTGCTGGAAACTTACGTTCTCGTCGGATGCAAATCAATCCAGAGTTAAACTCTGAGTTAAATTCGGGAACGTTCTCCCCAGGTTATATGAACAATTATCCTGTTAATAGATAATCTTTTGTTGAACCTGCACCACCACCAAACACACCTCCTGCCATGGTGAGCTCAGATTCAAATTTATTTGGTCTTGTGTCACAGCTGTTTAGCTGCATGATAAGTCTATCACAGAGAATTGATTCTCTAGATCGCTCTGCTAAGAATAATTCTGTGCGAAGAATTTCGCTTCAACTGCCAAAATTGAATGGTACCGGTGATTACCGTGTGTTTGAGTCACAGTTCTCAAACCTTGGAGCCCAGTCCGACCGGAGTAATGCAAAAAATATACAATTTATAGTTAAAAGTTCCAAATTTTTAAACTTATCCTGTCTCACGGTGTGCATTATCCCACGGTTGGAAGGTGGGTCGCAGATTACCCTGTTTCAATTCTACAACCGTAAGGTCGCAGAACACAAGGAGGCCAGGAGAAAAGCCCTAACTCCCGATATGCTGACTCAGGCATGATGGGTTGCTTCTGATAACCACTTTGGCTTACAAAGCACAAACACTCTAGGGAGTTGGCGGTCCTGAATGAATGTGGTCTTCAGTCGCAGCAAGACAAGCAAAAGTACGCAGTCACCCTTGATCAGTTGGTTGATCCCAGGAAGGTAATTATAAAGGTATGTATTACAGGTATATAGATTTATAGATTGGGCAGGCTTAGATCCGTTTAGAATAACAAGAGGGACAAACGGGATCGGGTGGTCCAGATTCTCTTGCCTAACGACCTGCAATGTCATCGTGTCGCCATGCATTCCGTAGATTGATGCTCATACTGGTGATCACTGGACTGCCTGGTCCAGACTCGAGTTTTTTACAAGATAAGATAAGATAATATTTTATTTAAGTGTCACATGGTATATATTGCTAAAAAAGTGTCACACAGATAAAACTGTTAAAAAGTGTACCATTCGGCCATATGGCCTACGAGACACTATCACAGATAAAATCGTACATAACAGTAAAAACACATGTATGCATATGCAGCACTGAAGTATAGTGTATATGTTCTAACTCTATGACATCGGCATCATGGCAGCCAACCCCAAATCCGACACGCACGCTCATCAGCCACAGCACTATAAAATAGCTTCCAGCCCGGGCTAGTACAAACAGAAGCACGCAACACATCTTTCAGAGCAAGGAACATGCAATTGAATTAGTGGAAGCATTTATATTAACATTGCAGATTGGAGTTTCATCCTCTTATAGAAAGCAGTTACAACTGTGGCTGAGGTTTTAGTAAGGTTATCATTTTGCATCAAGCTTATAAATTGTTCTTTGGATAATTTACTGTAGATGTTGGTATCAGCAGAGACCATATAATAGATCTATTATATGGTCTCTGGTATCAGTTGAGGAAGCCAGCTGGATCAATTCGTAGCGTAAATCGGAATACAATTCACACTCAGTCAAAAAGTACACCTCATCTTCAACGCGCTGGCTCTGACAAACTTACACACACGCAGATGAAGCGGGGTCTTCGGACGCGAATATCTACCTACTTCTCTCTCCAAAGGGAGAGAACTGCAACGTAATTTGTCCAAAGTGCTTCTGTGTTGCCTATTTAAAACGTCGCGAACATAAAACGATGTATGTAAAGAGTTCTTGAAAAGTCTAATTGTTCTCAGCTTATTTCCATTAATATGACCAGTGTCGTCACAGACATCGCGTAACCATTTTTCTGAGTCCAGTGTAGTCAGTTTACTTTCAATTATGCGGAAGTCACGTAATGAATAATTAAATAGATCCAATGATGGAAGCTGTGACGAGTTAAAACGATTTGAGATGGCATTTTCCCAACATTTCCGAAAATTGAATGACCAGTTTCGAGGATTTTTGTAACAACTCTAGTAGTAGACATAGAGTTTAATTTTCTCCAAAATCGAAAGATTTCTATTACTTATGTTTGGTTAGCTGATAACCACCCCATTTCTCCACGAACAGCCAAATTTAGAGTTTGCTTGCTAACGCCAAGAAAGAACCGACGCTCTCTTTTGAACAGCATTAATGCAAAATGAATTCCAGATTTCGAGGATAATGGAACCATATGATAAAATCGGTTGTACCAGATTCTCATAGAAAGTATTAAATACGTCATGACATTCAACCGAATGCTTTGAATTTGCTAATTATGACACCAAGGGCTCTACTTTGCCGATTTCTGCAGTAATTTCCTTAGCAGTATAATTAAGATTGAGATGTTCCTCCAGCCAAAGACCAAGGTACTTGTACGCTGAGCAGATTTCAATAGTATCGTTACCACATTGAAAACTAAAGCGGTTTTATTTACTGAAAATGGGCGGTAATGAACAATTTTAGTTTACTGACATTTATCTGTAGTCGCCACCTCTGACACCAGTCGGCAACGCAATTGAGCATCCGCTGGAGAGATAGCTCATCAGGGGCGATAAGAGCAATGTCTTCTGTATAAAGGAGGAGACTTAATGAACTGCCATCAATATCAACACCACACTGTAAACTATTAATTTCATGTGCAAGATCATTTATGAAAACTGAAAATAATGTAGGGGGCAACACGCAGCCTTGTCTAACTCCTCTCGAAATGGGAAACCTGTCTGTTAGCAACATTAACCGACACACAGGAGCAACTATTGTCATATGACGCCTTCACAGCCTTGTCTAACTCCTCTCGAAATGGGAAACCTGTCTGTTAAACAACCATTAACCGACACACAGAAGCTACTATTGTCATATAACGCCTTCACAGCCTTGTCTAACTCCTCTCGAAATGGGAAACCTGTCTGTTAGCAACCATTAACCGACACACAGGAGCTACTATTGTCATATAACGCCTTCACAGCCTTGTCTAACTCCTCTCGAAATGGGAAACCTGTCTGTTAGCAACCATTAACCGACACACAGGAGCTACTATTGTCATATAACGCCTTCACAGCCTTGTCTAACTCCTCTCGAAATGGGAAACCTGTCTGTTAAACAACCATTAACCGACACACAGGAGCTACTATTGTCATATAGCGCCTTCACAGCCTTGTCTAACTCCTCTCGAAATGGGAAACCTGTCTGTTAAACAACCATTAACCGACACACAGGAGCTACTATTGTCATATAACGCCTTCACAGCCTTGTCTAACTCCTCTCGAAATGGGAAACCTGTCAGTTAAACAACCATTAACCGACACACAGAAGCTACTATTGTCATATAACGCCTTCACAGCCTTGTCTAACTCCTTCTCGAAATGGAAACCCTGTCTGTTAAACAACCATTAACCGACACACAGGAGCTACTATTGTCATATAACGCCTTCACAGCCTTGTCTAACTCCTCTCGAAATGGGAAACCTGAAACCTGTCATGTTAAACAACCATTAACCGACACACAGGAGCTACTATTGTCATATAACGCCTTCACAGCCTTGTCTAACTCCTCTCGAAATGGAAAACCTGTCTGTTAAACAACCATTAACCGACACACAGGAGCTACTATTGTCATATAACCGAACGCCTTCACAGCCTTTGTCTTAACTCTCTCGAAATGGAAACCTGTCTGTTAAACAACCATTAACCGACACACAGGAGCTACTATTGTCATATAGCGCCTTCACAGCCTTGTCTAACTCCTCTCGAAATGGGAAACCTGTCTGTTAAACAACCATTAACCGACACACAGGGCTACTACTATTGTCATATAGCGCCTTCACAGCCTTGTCTAACTCCTCTCGAAATGGGAAACCTGTCTGTTAAACAACCATTAACCGACACACAGGAGCTACTATTGTCATATAACGCCTTCACAGCCTTGTCTAACTCCTCTCGAAATGGGAACCTGTCTGTTAAACAACCATTAACCGACACACAGGAGCTACTATTGTCATATAGCGCCTTCACAGCCTTGTCTAACTCCTCTCGAAATGGAAACCTGTCTGTTAAACAACCATTAACCGACACACAGGGAGCTACTATTGTCATATAACGCCTTCACAGCCTTGTCTAACTCCTCTCGAAATGGGAAACCTGTCTGTTAAACAACCATTAACCGACACACAGGAGCTACTATTGTCATATAACGCCTTCACAGCCTTGTCTAACTCCTCTCGAAATTGGAAACCTGTCTGTTAAACAACCATTAACCGACACACAGGAGCTACTATTGTCATATACCGCCTTCACAGCCTTGTCTAACTCCTCTCGAAATGGGAAACCTGTCTGTTAAACAACATTAACCGACACACAGGAGCTACTATTGTCATATAACGCCTTCACAGCCTTGTCTAACTCCTCTCGAAATGGGAAACCTGTCTGTTAAACAACCATTAACCGACACACAGGAGCTACTATTGTCATATGCAGCGCCTTCACAGCCTTGTCTAACTCCTCTCGAAATGGGAAACCTGTCTGTTAAACAACCATTAACCGACACACAGGAGCTACTATTGTCATATAACGCCTTCACAGCCTTGTCTAACTCTCTCGAAATGGGAAACCTGTCAGTTAAACAACCATTAACCGACACACAGGAGCTACTATTGTCATATAGCGCCTTCACAGCCTTGTCTAACTCCTCTCGAAATGGAAAACCTGTCTGTTAAACAACCATTAAACACACAACCATTAACCCTTCACAGCCTTGACACAAATGGAAACCTGTCTCGTTAGGAGCTACTATTGTCATATCTCGGAAATAGAAACGCCTTCACAGCCTTGTCTAACTCTCTCGAAATGGGAAACCTGTCTGTTAAACAACCATTAACCGACACACAGGAGCTACTATTGTCATATAGCGCCTTCACAGCCTTGTCTAACTCCTCTCGAAATGGAAACCTGTCTGTTAAACAACCATTAACCGACACACAGGAGCTACTATTGTCATATAACGCCTTCACAGCCTTGTCTAACTCCTCTCGAAATGGGAAACCTGTCGGTTAAACAACCATTAACCGACACACAGAATGAGCTACTATTGTCATATAACGCCTTCACAGCCTTGTCTAACTCCTCTCGAAATGGGAAACCTGTCTGTTAAACAACCATTAACCGACACACAGGAGCTACTATTGTCATATAACGCCTTCACAGCCTTGTCTAACTCCTCTCGAAATGGGAAACCTGTCTGTTAAACAACCATTAACCGACACACAGGAGCTACTATTGTCATATAGAGCCTTCACAGCCTTGTCTAACTCCTCTCGAATGGGAAACCTGTCCTTTAACCGACACACAGAGCTACTATTGTCATATAACGCCTTCACAGCCTTGTCTAACTCCTCGAAACCTCGGGAAACCTGTCTGTTAAACAACCATTAACCGACACACAGGAGCTACTATTGTCATATAACGCCTTCACAGCCTTGTCTAACTCCTCTCGAAATGGGAAACCTGTCTGTTAAACAACCATTAACCGACACACACACGGAGCTACTATTGTCATATAACGCCTTCACAGCCTTGTCTAACTCCTCTCGAAATGGGAAACCTGTCTGTTAAACAACCATTAACCGACACACAGGAGCTACTATTGTCATATAACGCCTTCACAGCCTTGTCTAACTCCTCTCGAAATGGGAAACCTGTCTGTTAAACAACCATTAACCGACACACAGGAGCTACTATTGTCATATAGACGCCTTCACAGCCTTGTCTAACTCCTCTCGAAAAATGGGAAACCTGTCTGTTAAACAACCATTAACCGACACACAGGAGCTACTATTGTCATATAACGCCTTCACAGCCTTGTCTAACTCCTCTCGAAATGGGAAACCTGTCTGTTAAACAACCATTAACCGACACACAGGAGCTACTATTGTCATATAACGCCTTCACAGCCTTGTCTAACTCCTCTCGAAATGGGAAACCTGTCTGTTAAACAACCATTAACCGACACACAGAAGCTACTATTGTCATATAACGCCTTCACAGCCTTGTCTAACTCCTCTCGAAATGGGAAACCTGTCTGTTACACAACCATTAACCGACACACAGGAGCTACTATTGTCATATAACGCCTTCACAGCCTTGTCTAACTCCTCTCGAAATGGGAAACCTGTCTGTTAAACAACCATTAACCGACACACAGGAGCTACTATTGTCATATAACGCCTTCACAGCCTTGTCTAACTCCTCTCGAAATGGGAAACCTGTCTGTTACACAACCATTAACCGACACACAGGAGCTACTATTGTCATATAACGCCTTCACAGCCTTGTCTAACTCCTCTCGAAATGGAAACCTGTCTGTTAAACAACCATTAACCGACACACAGGAGCTACTATTGTCATATAACGCCTTCACAGCCTTGTCTAACTCCTCTCGAAATGGGAAACCTGTCTGTTAAACAACCATTAACCGACACACAGGAGCTACTATTGTCATATAACGCCTTCACAGCCTTGTCTAACTCCTCTCGAAATGGAAAACCTGTCTGTTAAACAACCATTAACCGACACACAGGAGCTACTATTGTCATATAACGCCTTCACAGCCTTGTCTAACTCCTCTCGAAATGGGAAACCTGTCTGTTAAACAACCATTAACCGACACACAGGAGCTACTATTGTCATATGGCGCCTTCACAGCCTTGTCTAACTCCTCTCGGGAATGGAAACCTGTCTGTTAAACAACCATTAACCGACACACAGGAGCTACTATTGTCATATAACGCCTTCACAGCCTTGTCTAACTCCTCTCGAAATGGGAAACCTGTCTGTTAAACAACCATTAACCGACACACAGGAGCTACTATTGTCATATAGAGCCTTCACAGCCTTGTCTAACTCCTCTCGAAATGGGAAACCTGTCTGTTAAACAACCATTAACCGACACACAGGAGCTACTATTGTCATATAACGCCTTCACAGCCTTGTCTAACTCCTCTCGAAATGGGAAACCTGTCTGTTAAACAACCATTAACCGACACAGGAGCTACTATTGTCATATAACGCCTTCACAGCCTTGTCTAACTCCTCTCGAAATGGGAAACCTGTCAGTTAAACAACCATTAACCGACACACAGGAGCTACTATTGTCATATAACGCCTTCAGCCTTGTCCTGCTAGCCTCTCGAAATGTGTCTAAACAACCATTAACTCTATTGTCAATAACGCCTTCACAGCCTTGTCTAACTCCTCTCGAAATGGGGAAACCTGTCTGTTAAACAACCATTAACCGACACACAGGGAGCTACTATTGTCATATAACGCCTTCACAGCCTTGTCTAACTCCTCTCGAAATGGGAAACCTGTCTGTTAAACAACCATTAACCGACACACAGGAGCTACTATTGTCATATAACGCCTTCACAGCCTTGTCTAACTCCTCTCGAAATGGGAAACCTGTCTGTTAAACAACCATTAACCGACACACAGAAGCTACTATTGTCATATAACGCCTTCACAGCCTTGTCTAACTCCTCTCGAAATGGGAAACCTGTCTGTTAAACAACCATTAACCGACACACAGGAGCTACTATTGTCATATAACGCCTTCACAGCCTTGTCTAACTCCTCTCGAAATGGGAAACCTGTCAGTTAAACAACCATTAACCGACACACAGGAGCTACTATTGTCATATAACGCCTTCACAGCCTTGTCTAACTCCTCTCGAAATGGGAAACCTGTCTGTTAAACAACCATTAACCGACACACAGGAGCTACTATTGTCATATAACGCCTTCACAGCCTTGTCTAACTCCTCTCGAAATGGGAAACCTGTCTGTTAAACAACCATTAACCGACACACAGGAGCTACTATTGTCATATAGAGCCTTCACAGCCTTGTCTAACTCCTCTCGAAATGGGAAACCTGTCTGTTAAACAACCATTAACCGACACACAGGAGCTACTATTGTCATATAGCGCCTTCACAGCCTTGTCTAACTCCTCTCGAAATGGAAACCTGTCTGTTAAACAACCATTAACCGACACACAGGAGCTACTATTGTCATATAACGCCTTCACAGCCTTGTCTAACTCCTCTCGAAATGGGAAACCTGTCTGTTAAACAACCATTAACCGACACACAGGAGCTACTATTGTCATATAGCGCCTTCACAGCCTTGTCTAACTCCTCTCGAAATGGAAAACCTGTCTGTTAAACAACCATTAACCGACACACAGGAGCTACTATTGTCATATAACGCCTTCACAGCCTTGTCTAGCTCCTCTCGAAATGGGAAACCTGTCAGGTAAACAACCATTAACCGACACACAGGAGCTACTATTGTCATATAACGCCTTCACAGCCTTGTCTAACTCCTCTCGAAATGGGAAACCTGTCTGTTAAACAACCATTAACCGACACACAGGAGCTACTATTGTCATATAACGCCTTCACAGCCTTGTCTAACTCCTCTCGAAATGGGAAACCTGTCTGTTAAACAACCATTAACCGACACACAGGAGCTACTATTGTCATATAGGCGCCTTCACAGCCTTGTCTAACTCCTCTCGAAATGGAAACCTGTCTGTTAAACAACCATTAACCGACACACAGGAGCTACTTTTGTCATATAACGCCTTCACAGCCTTGTCTTATACTCCTCTCGAAATGGGAAACCTGTCTGTTAAACAACCATTAACCGACACACAGGAGCTACTATTGTCATATAAACGCCTTCACAGCCTTGTCTAACTCCTCTCGAAATGGGAAACCTGTCTGTTAAACAACCATTAACCGACACACAGGAGCTACTATTGTCATATAACGCCTTCACAGCCTTGTCTAACTCCTCTCGAAATGGGAAACCTGTCTGTTAAACAACCATTAACCGACACACAGGAGCTACTATTGTCATATAACGCCTTCACAGCCTTGTCTAACTCCTCTCGAAATGGGAAACCTGTCTGTTAAACAACCATTAACCGACACACAGGAGCTACTATTGTCATATAAACGCCTTCACAGCCTTGTTGTCTAACTCCTCTCGAAATGGGAAACCTGTCTGTTAAACAACCATTAACCGACACACAGGAGCTACTATTGTCATATAACGCCTTCACAGCCTTGTCTAACTCCTCTCGAAATGGGAAACCTGTCTGTTAAACAACCATTAACCGACACACAGGAGCTACTATTGTCATATAACGCCTTCACAGCCTTGTCTAACTCCTCTCGAAATGGGAAACCTGCCTCTGTTAAACAACAACCATTAACCGACACACAGGAGCTACTATTGTCATATAACCCTTCACAGCCTTGTCTAACTCCTCTCGAAATGGGAAACCTGTCTGTTAAACAACCATTAACCGACACACAGGAGCTACTATTGTCATATAACGCCTTCACAGCCTTGTCTTTCACAGCCTTGTCTAACTCCTCTCGAAATGGGGAAACCTGTCTGTTAAACAACCATTAACCGACACACAGGAGCTACTATTGTCATATAGAGCCTTCACAGCCTTGTCTAACTCCTCTCGAAATGGGAAACCTGTCTGTTAAACAACCATTAACCGGACACACAGGAGCTACTATTGTCATATAACGCCTTCACAGCCTTGTCTAACTCCTCTCGAAATGGGAAACCTGTCTGTTAAACAACCATTAACCGACACACAGGAGCTACTATTGTCATATAACGCCTTCACAGCCTTGTCTAACTCCTCTCGAAATGGGAAACCTGTCTGTTAAACAACCATTAACCGACACACAGGAGCTACTATTGTCATATAACGCCTTCACAGCCTTGTCTAACTCCTCTCGAAATGGGAAACCTGTCAGGTAAACAACCATTAACCGACACACAGAAGCTACTATTGTCATATAACGCCTTCACAGCCTTGTCTAACTCCTCTCGAAATGGGAAACCTGTCTGTTAAACAACCATTAACCGACACACAGGAACACAGGAGCTACTATTGTCATATAACGCCTTCACAGCCTTGTCATCCTCTCGAAATGGAAACCTGAAAACCATAATAACGCCTTCACAGCCTTGTCTAACTCCTCTCGAAATGGGAAACCTGTCTGTTAAACAACCATTAACCGACACACAGGAGCTACTATTGTCATATAACGCCTTCACAGCCTTGTCTAACTCCTCTCGAAATGGGAAACCTGTCTGTTAAACAACCATTAACCGACACACAGGAGCTACTATTGTCATATAACGCCTTCACAGCCTTGTCTAACTCCTCTCGAAATGGGAAACCTGTCTGTTAAACAACCATTAACCGACACACAGGAGCTACTATTGTCATATAACGCCTTCACAGCCTTGTCTAACTCCTCTCGAAATGGGAAACCTGTCTGTTAAACAACCATTAACCGACACACAGGAGCTACTATTGTCATATAGCGCCTTCACAGCCTTGTCTAACTCCTCTCGAAATGGGAAACCTGTCTGTTAGCAACCATTAACCGACACACAGGAGCTACTATTGTCATATAACGCCTTCACAGCCTTGTCTAACTCCTCTCGAAATGGGAAACCTGTCTGTTAAACAACCATTAACCGACACACAGAAGCTACTATTGTCATATAACGCCTTCACAGCCTTGTCTAACTCCTCTCGAAATGGGAAACCTGTCTGTTAAACAACCATTAACCGACACACAGGAGCTACTATTGTCATATAACGCCTTCACAGCCTTGTCTAACTCCTCTCGAAATGGGAAACCTGTCTGTTAAACAACCATTAACCGACACACAGGAGCTACTATTGTCATATAACGCCTTCACAGCCTTGTCTAACTCCTCTCGAAATGGGAAACCTGTCTGTTAAACAACCATTAACCGACACACAGGAGCTACTATTGTCATATAACGCCTTCACAGCCTTGTCATAACTCCCTTGTCTAACTCTCGAAATGGGAAACCTGTCTGTTAAACAACCATTAACCGACACACAGGAGCTACTATTGTCATATAACGCCTTCACAGCCTTGTCTAACTCCTCTCGAAATGGAAAAACTGTCTGTTAAACAACCATTAACCGACACAGGAGCAGCTACTATTGTCATATAAAGCCTTCACAGCCTTGTCTAACTCCTCTCGAAATGGGAAACCTGTCTGTTAAACAACCATTAACCGACACACAGGAGCTACTATTGTCATATAACGCCTTCACAGCCTTGTCTAACTCCTCTCGAAATGGGAAACCTGTCTGTTAAACAACCATTAACCGACACACAGGAGCTACTATTGTCATATAACGCCTTCACAGCCTTGTCTAACTCCTCTCGAAATGGGAAACCTGTCTGTTAAACAACCATTAACCGACACACAGGAGCTACTATTGTCATATAACGCCTTCACAGCCTTGTCTAACTCCTCTCGAAATGGGAAACCTGTCTGTTAAACAACCATTAACCGACACACAGGAGCTACTATTGTCATATAACGCCTTCACAGCCTTGTCTAACTCCTCTCGAAATGGGAAACCTGTCTGTTAAACAACCATTAACCGACACACAGGGCTACTATTGTCATATAACGCCTTCACAGCCTTGTCTAACTCCTCTCGAAATGGGAAACCTGTCTGTTAAACAACCATTAACCGACACACAGGAGCTACTATTGTCATATAACGCCTTCACAGCCTTGTCTAACTCCTCTCGAAATGGGAAACCTGTCTGTTAAACAACCATTAACCGACACACAGGAGCTACTATTGTCATATAACGCCTTCACAGCCTTGTCTAACTCCTCTCGAAATGGGAAACCTGTCTGTTAAACAACCATTAACCGACACACAGGAGCTACTATTGTCATATAACGCCTTCACAGCCTTGTCTAACTCCTCTCGAAATGGGAAACCTGTCTGTTAAACAACCATTAACCGACACACAGGAGCTACTATTGTCATATAACGCCTTCACAGCCTTGTCTAACTCCTCTCGAAATGGGAAACCTGTCTGTTAAACAACCATTAACCGACACACAGGAGCTACTATTGTCATATAACGCCTTCACAGCCTTGTCTAACTCCTCTCGAAATGGAAACCTGTCTGTTAAACAACCATTAACCGACACACAGGAGCTACTATTGTCATATAACGCCTTCACAGCCTTGTCTAACTCCTCTCGAAATGGGAAACCTGTCTGTTAAACAACCATTAACCGACACACAGGAGCTACTATTGTCATATAACGCCTTCACAGCCTTGTCTAACTCCTCTCGAAATGGGAAACCTGTCTGTTAAACAACCATTAACCGACACACAGGAGCTACTATTGTCATATAACGCCTTCACAGCCTTGTCTAACTCCTCTCGAAATGGGAAACCTGTCTGTTAAACAACCATTAACCGACACACAGGAGCTACTATTGTCATATAACGCCTTCACAGCCTTGTCTAACTCCTCTCGAAATGGGAAACCTGTCAGTTAAACAACCATTAACCGACACACAGGAGCTACTATTGTCATATAACGCCTTCACAGCCTTGTCTAACTCCCTCTCGAAATGGGAAACCTGTCTGTTAAACAACCATTAACCGACACACAGGAGCTACTATTGTCATATAACGCCTTCACAGCCTTGTCTAACTCCTCTCGAAATGGGAAACCTGTCTGTTAAACAACCATTAACCGACACACAGGAGCTACTATTGTCATATAACGCCTTCACAGCCTTGTCTAACTCCTCTCGAAATGGGAAACCTGTCTGTTAAACAACCATTAACCGACACACAGGAGCTACTATTGTCATATATGGCGCCTTCACAGCCTTGTCTAACTCCTCTCGAAATGGGAAACCTGTCTGTTAAACAACCATTAACCGACACACAGGAGCTACTATTGTCATATAACGCCTTCACAGCCTTGTCTAACTCCTCTCGAAATGGGAAACCTGTCTGTTAAACAACCATTAACCGACACACAGGAGCTACTATTGTCATATAACGCCTTCACAGCCTTGTCTAACTCCTCTCGAAATGGGAAACCTGTCTGTTAAACAACCATTAACCGACACACAGGAGCTACTATTGTCATATAACGCCTTCACAGCCTTGTCTTGTCTACTCCTCTCGAAATGGGAAACCTGTCTGTTAAACAACCATTAACCGACACACAGGAGCTACTATTGTCATATAACGCCTTCACAGCCTTGTCTAACTCCTCTCGAAATGGGAAACCTGTCTGTTAAACAACCATTAACCGACACACAGGAGCTACTATTGTCATATAGCGCCTTCACAGCCTTGTCTAACTCCTCTCGAAATGGGAAACCTGTCTGTTAAACAACCATTAACCGACACACAGGAGCTACTATTGTCATATAACGCCTTCACAGCCTTGTCTAACTCCTCTCGAAATGGGAAACCTGTCTGTTAAACAACCATTAACCGACACACAGGAGCTACTATTGTCATATAACGCCTTCACAGCCTTGTCTAACTCCTCTCGAAATGGGAAACCTGTCTGTTAAACAACCATTAACCGACACACAGGAGCTACTATTGTCATATAACGCCTTCACAGCCTTGTCTAACTCCTCTCGAAATGGGAAACCTGTCTGTTAAACAACCATTAACCGACACACAGGAGCTACTATTGTCATATAACGCCTTCACAGCCTTGTCTAACTCCTCTCGAAATGGAAACCTGTCTGTTAAACAACCATTAACCGACACACAGGAGCTACTATTGTCATATAACGCCTTCACAGCCTTGTCTAACTCCTCTCGAAATGGGAAACCTGTCTGTTAAACAACCATTAACCGACACACAGGAGCTACTATTGTCATATAACGCCTTCACAGCCTTGTCTAACTCCTCTCGAAATGGGAAACCTGTCTGTTAAACAACCATTAACCGACACACAGGAGCTACTATTGTCATATAACGCCTTCACAGCCTTGTCTAACTCCTCTCGAAATGGAAACCTGTCTGTTAAACAACCATTAACCGACACACAGGAGCTACTATTGTCATATAACGCCTTCACAGCCTTGTCTAACTCCTCTCGAAATGGGAAACCTGTCTGTTAAACAACCATTAACCGACACACAGGAGCTACTATTGTCATATAACGCCTTCACAGCCTTGTCTAACTCCTCTCGAAATGGGAAACCTGTCAGTTAAACAACCATTAACCGACACACAGGAGCTACTATTGTCATATAACGCCTTCACAGCCTTGTCTAACTCCTCTCGAAATGGGAAACCTGTCTGTTAAACAACCATTAACCGACACACAGGAGCTACTATTGTCATATAACGCCTTCACAGCCTTGTCTAACTCCTCTCGAAATGGGAAACCTGTCTGTTAAACAACCATTAACCGACACACAGGAGCTACTATTGTCATATAACGCCTTCACAGCCTTGTCTAACTCCTCTCGAAATGGGAAACCTGTCTGTTAAACAACCATTAACCGACACACAGGGAGCTACTATTGTCATATAACGCCTTCACAGCCTTGTCTAACTCCTCTCGAAATGGGAAACCTGTCTGTTAAACAACCATTAACCGACACACAGGAGCTACTATTGTCATATAACGCCTTCACAGCCTTGTCTAACTCCTCTCGAAATGGGAAACCTGTCTGTTAAACAACCATTAACCGACACACAGGAGCTACTATTGTCATATAACGCCTTCACAGCCTTGTCTAACTCCTCTCGAAATGGGAAACCTGTCTGTTAAACAACCATTAACCGACACACAGGAGCTACTATTGTCATATAACGCCTTCACAGCCTTGTCTAACTCCTCTCGAAATGGGAAACCTGTCTGTTAAACAACCATTAACCGACACACAGGAGCTACTATTGTCATATAACGCCTTCACAGCCTTGTCTAACTCCTCTCGAAATGGGAAACCTGTCTGTTAAACAACCATTAACCGACACACAGGAGCTACTATTGTCATATAACGCCTTCACAGCCTTGTCTAACTCCTCTCGAAATGGGAAACCTGTCTGTTAAACAACCATTAACCGACACACAGGAGCTACTATTGTCATATAACGCCTTCACAGCCTTGTCTAACTCCTCTCGAAATGGGAAACCTGTCAGTTAAACAAACAACCATTAACCGACACACAGGAGCTACTATTGTCATATAACGCCTTCACAGCCTTGTCTAACTCCTCTCGAAATGGGAAACCTGTCTGTTAAACAACCATTAACCGACACACAGGAGCTACTATTGTCATATAACGCCTTCACAGCCTTGTCTAACTCCTCTCGAAATGGGAAACCTGTCTGTTAAACAACCATTAACCGACACACAGGAGCTACTATTGTCATATAACGCCTTCACAGCCTTGTCTAACTCCTCTCGAAATGGGAAACCTGTCTGTTAAACAACCATTAACCGACACACAGGAGCTACTATTGTCATATAACGCCTTCACAGCCTTGTCTAACTCCTCTCGAAATGGGAAACCTGTCTGTTAAACAACCATTAACCGACACACAGGAGCTACTATTGTCATATAACGCCTTCACAGCCTTGTCTAACTCCTCTCGAAATGGGAAACCTGTCTGTTAAACAACCATTAACCGACACACAGGAGCTACTATTGTCATATAACGCCTTCACAGCCTTGTCTAACTCCTCTCGAAATGGGAAACCTGTCTGTTAAACAACCATTAACCGACACACAGGAGCTACTATTGTCATATAACGCCTTCACAGCCTTGTCTAACTCCTCTCGAAATGGGAAACCTGTCTGTTAAACAACCATTAACCGACACACAGGAGCTACTATTGTCATATAACGCCTTCACAGCCTTGTCTAACTCCTCTCGAAATGGGAAACCTGTCTGTTAAACAACCATTAACCGACACACAGGAGCTACTATTGTCATATAACGCCTTCACAGCCTTGTCTAACTCCTCTCGAAATGGGAAACCTGTCTGTTAAACAACCATTAACCGACACACAGGAGCTACTATTGTCATATAGCGCCTTCACAGCCTTGTCTAACTCCTCTCGAAATGGGAAACCTGTCTGTTAAACAACCATTAACCGACACACAGGAGCTACTATTGTCATATAAACGCCTTCACAGCCTTGTCTAACTCCTCTCGAAATGGGAAACCTGTCTGTTAAACAACCATTAACCGACACACAGGAGCTACTATTGTCATATAACGCCTTCACAGCCTTGTCTAACTCCTCTCGAAATGGGAAACCTGTCTGTTAAACAACCATTAACCGACACACAGGAGCTACTATTGTCATATAGCGCCTTCACAGCCTTGTCTAACTCCTCTCGAAATGGGAAACCTGTCTGTTAAACAACCATTAACCGACACACAGGAGCTACTATTGTCATATAACGCCTTCACAGCCTTGTCTAACTCCTCTCGAAATGGGAAACCTGTCTGTTAAACAACCATTAACCGACACACAGGAGCTACTATTGTCATATAACGCCTTCACAGCCTTGTCTAACTCCTCTCGAAATGGGAAACCTGTCTGTTAAACAACCATTAACCGACACACAGGAGCTACTATTGTCATATAGAGCCTTCACAGCCTTGTCTAACTCCTCTCGAAATGGGAAACCTGTCTGTTAAACAACCATTAACCGACACACAGGAGCTACTATTGTCATATAACGCCTTCACAGCCTTGTCTAACTCCTCTCGAAATGGGAAACCTGTCTGTTAAACAACCATTAACCGACACACAGGAGCTACTATTGTCATATAACGCCTTCACAGCCTTGTCTAACTCCTCTCGAAATGGGAAACCTGTCTGTTAAACAACCATTAACCGACACACAGGAGCTACTATTGTCATATAACGCCTTCACAGCCTTGTCTAACTCCTCTCGAAATGGGAAACCTGTCTGTTAAACAACCATTAACCGACACACAGGAGCTACTATTGTCATATAGCGCCATGTTCACGCCTTCACAGCCTTGTCTAACTCCTCTCGAAATGGGAAACCTGTCTGTTAAACAACCATTAACCGACACACAGGAGCTACTATTGTCATATAGCGCCTTCACAGCCTTGTCTAACTCCTCTCGAAATGGGAAACCTGTCTGTTAAACAACCATTAACCGACACACAGGAGCTACTATTGTCATATAACGCCTTCACAGCCTTGTCTAACTCCTCTCGAAATGGGAAACCTGTCTGTTAAACAACCATTAACCGACACACAGGAGCTACTATTGTCATATAACGCCTTCACAGCCTTGTCTAACTCCTCTCGAAATGGGAAACCTGTCTGTTAAACAACCATTAACCGACACACAGGAGCTACTATTGTCATATAACGCCTTCACAGCCTTGTCTAACTCCTCTCGAAATGGGAAACCTGTCTGTTAAACAACCATTAACCGACACACAGGGCTACTATTGTCATATAACGCCTTCACAGCCTTGTCTAACTCCTCTCGAAATGGAAACCTGTCTGTTAAACAACCATTAACCGACACACAGGAGCTACTATTGTCATATAACGCCTTCACAGCCTTGTCTAACTCCTCTCGAAATGGGAAACCTGTCTGTTAAACAACCATTAACCGACACACAGGAGCTACTATTGTCATATAACGCCTTCACAGCCTTGTCTAACTCCTCTCGAAATGGGAAACCTGTCTGTTAAACAACCATTAACCGACACACAGGAGCTACTATTGTCATATAACGCCTTCACAGCCTTGTCTAACTCCTCTCGAAATGGGAAACCTGTCTGTTAAACAACCATTAACCGACACACAGGAAGCTACTATTGTCATATAACGCCTTCACAGCCTTGTCTAACTCCTCTCGAAATGGGAAACCTGTCTGTTAAACAACCATTAACCGACACACAGGAGCTACTATTGTCATATAAGCGCCTTCACAGCCTTGTCTAACTCCTCTCGAAATGGGAAACCTGTCTGTTAAACAACCATTAACCGACACACAGGAGCTACTATTGTCATATAACGCCTTCACAGCCTTGTCTAACTCCTCTCGAAATGGGAAACCTGTCTGTTAAACAACCATTAACCGACACACAGGAGCTACTATTGTCATATAACGCCTTCACAGCCTTGTCTAACTCCTCTCGAAATGGGAAACCTGTCTGTTAAACAACCATTAACCGACACACAGGAGCTACTATTGTCATATAACGCCTTCACAGCCTTGTCTAACTCCTCTCGAAATGGGAAACCTGTCTGTTAAACAACCATTAACCGACACACAGGAGCTACTATTGTCATATAACGCCTTCACAGCCTTGTCTAACTCCTCTCGAAATGGGAAACCTGTCTGTTAAACAACCATTAACCGACACACAGGAGCTACTATTGTCATATAACGCCTTCACACGCCTTGTCTAACTCCTCTCGAAATGGGAAACCTGTCTGTTAAACAACCATTAACCGACACACAGGGAGCTACTATTGTCATATAACGCCTTCACAGCCTTGTCTAACTCCTCTCGAAATGGGAAACCTGTCTGTTAAACAACCATTAACCGACACACAGGGCTACTATTGTCATATAACGCCTTCACAGCCTTGTCTAACTCCTCTCGAAATGGGAAACCTGTCTGTTAAACAACCATTAACCGACACACAGGAGCTACTATTGTCATATAACGCCTTCACAGCCTTGTCTAACTCCTCTCGAAATGGGAAACCTGTCTGTTAAACAACCATTAACCGACACACAGGAGCTACTATTGTCATATAACGCCTTCACAGCCTTGTCTAACTCCTCTCGAAATGGGAAACCTGTCTGTTAAACAACCATTAACCGACACACAGGAGCTACTATTGTCATATAACGCCTTCACAGCCTTGTCTAACTCCTCTCGAAATGGGAAACCTGTCTGTTAAACAACCATTAACCGACACACAGAAGCTACTATTGTCATATAACGCCTTCACAGCCTTGTCTAACTCCTCTCGAAATGGGAAACCTGTCTGTTAAACAACCATTAACCGACACACAGGAGCTACTATTGTCATATAACGCCTTCACAGCCTTGTCTAACTCCTCTCGAAATGGGAAACCTGTCTGTTAAACAACCATTAACCGACACACAGGAGCTACTATATTGTCATATAACGCCTTCACAGCCTTGTCTAACTCCTCTCGAAATGGAAACCTGTCTGTTAAACAACCATTAACCGACACACAGGAGCTACTATTGTCATATAACGCCTTCACAGCCTTGTCTAACTCCTCTCGAAATGGGAAACCTGTCTGTTAAACAACCATTAACCGACACACAGGGCTACTATTGTCATATAACGCCTTCACAGCCTTGTCTAACTCCTCTCGAAATGGGAAACCTGTCTGTTAAACAACCATTAACCGACACACAGGAGCTACTATTGTCATATAACGCCTTCACAGCCTTGTCTAACTCCTCTCGAAATGGGAAACCTGTCTGTTAAACAACCATTAACCGACACACAGGAGCTACTATTGTCATATAACGCCTTCACAGCCTTGTCTAACTCCTCTCGAAATGGGAAACCTGTCTGTTAGCAACCATTAACCGACACACAGGAGCTACTATTGTCATATAACGCCTTCACAGCCTTGTCTAACTCCTCTCGAAATGGGAAACCTGTCTGTTAAACAACCATTAACCGACACACAGAGCTACTATTGTCATATAACGCCTTCACAGCCTTGTCTAACTCCTCTCGAAATGGGAAACCTGTCTGTTAAACAACCATTAACCGACACACAGGAGCTACTATTGTCATATAACGCCTTCACAGCCTTGTCTAACTCCTCTCGAAATGGGAAACCTGTCTGTTAAACAACCATTAACCGACACACAGGAGCTACTATTGTCATATAACGCCTTCACAGCCTTGTCTAACTCCTCTCGAAATGGGAAACCTGTCTGTTAAACAACCATTAACCGACACACAGGAGCTACTATTGTCATATAACGCCTTCACAGCCTTGTCTAACTCCTCTCGAAATGGGAAACCTGTCTGTTAAACAACCATTAACCGACACACAGGAGCTACTATTGTCATATAACGCCTTCACAGCCTTGTCTAACTCCTCTCGAAATGGAAACCTGTCTGTTAAACAACCATTAACCGACACACAGGAGCTACTATTGTCATATAACGCCTTCACAGCCTTGTCTAACTCCTCTCGAAATGGAAACCTGTCTGTTAAACAACCATTAACCGACACACAGGAGCTACTATTGTCATATAACGCCTTCACAGCCTTGTCTAACTCCTCTCGAAATGGGAAACCTGTCTGTTAAACAACCATTAACCGACACACAGGAGCTACTATTGTCATATAACGCCTTCACAGCCTTGTCTAACTCCTCTCGAAATGGGAAACCTGTCTGTTAAACAACCATTAACCGACACACAGGAGCTACTATTGTCATATAACGCCTTCACAGCCTTGTCTAACTCCTCTCGAAATGGGAAACCTGTCTGTTAAACAACCATTAACCGACACACAGGAGCTACTATTGTCATATAACGCCTTCACAGCCTTGTCTAACTCCTCTCGAAATGGGAAACCTGTCTGTTAAACAACCATTAACCGACACACAGGAGCTACTATTGTCATATAACGCCTTCACAGCCTTGTCTAACTCCTCTCGAAATGGGAAACCTGTCTGTTAAACAACCATTAACCGACACACAGGAGCTACTATTGTCATATAACGCCTTCACAGCCTTGTCTAACTCCTCTCGAAATGGGAAACCTGTCTGTTAAACAACCATTAACCGACACACAGGAGCTACTATTGTCATATAACGCCTTCACAGCCTTGTCTAACTCCTCTCGAAATGGGAAACCTGTCTGTTAAACAACCATTAACCGACACACAGGAGCTACTATTGTCATATAACGCCTTCACAGCCTTGTCTAACTCCTCTCGAAATGGGAAACCTGTCTGTTAGCAACCATTAACCGACACACAGGAGCTACTATTGTCATATAACGCCTTCACAGCCTTGTCTAACTCCTCTCGAAATGGGAAACCTGTCTGTTAAACAACCATTAACCGACACACAGGAGCTACTATTGTCATATAACGCCTTCACAGCCTTGTCTAACTCCTCTCGAAATGGGAAACCTGTCTGTTAAACAACCATTAACCGACACACAGGAGCTACTATTGTCATATAACGCCTTCACAGCCTTGTCTAACTCCTCTCGAAATGGGAAACCTGTCTGTTAAACAACCATTAACCGACACACAGGAGCTACTATTGTCATATAACGCCTTCACAGCCTTGTCTAACTCCTCTCGAAATGGGAAACCTGTCTGTTAAACAACCATTAACCGACACACAGGAGCTACTATTGTCATATAACGCCTTCACAGCCTTGTCTAACTCCTCTCGAAATGGGAAACCTGTCTGTTAGCAACCATTAACCGACACACAGGAGCTACTATTGTCATATAGCGCCTTCACAGCTAAGAAATATTTCCCATGGATGCCGAGTTTTAGTAATGTGTACCATAAGCAGTCTCTATTGACACGATCGAATGCTTTCACTGCATCTATGTAACACATGAATGTAGAAAACTTGACCGATATCTTGTTATTTATAACTGAAAGGAGATTGTCGATATGTTCTACTGCATTACGCTTCAAGCCAGTTAGTAAGACGTGAGTTTAAAATATCGGAATATACCTTGCATGGAATTGAAAGATGAGATATACCACGATAACCTAGCGGGTCACGTGGATCGCTGTCGGGCTTTTTAATTGGCGTTACAATACTATCATTTTATTTATTTGGGCAGGCCTTATTTTCAAAGCAGAATGCAAATGACTTTTCTGTCATTTGTAAACAAACGCGCATTTCATAATAAGAAGACAATGTTTTACATTGTTACATAAATATTCTTCCACAACTGCGACAGTAACATTTATGACAGTACATATTTAGATATCAAACTGGATGCATCGTTTGGTCTCCGTCGGCTTCGATGAAGGCACGTGGAGCCGTACAACCTATGTTAACAAGTATCGCTACGCAAATCGAAATAGTGTTACATGTTTTCGGATATTTTCTCAGTGAGACCAAACCATTCTAACGAAGATGTTCAATTAGATGGGTAGACTCGTCAAATATAAAGGAGTTAAGGAATATGTAGATTATATTGAATGGACGGTGCAAGATGTGTCGAATCGTCACATCTTTCTGGCCTGTGGCAGAGATACTTGTCTGCCGTTGATTTGAAAGACTGACTGAGTTTAGTTTTACGCCGCTTTTAGCAATATTCCAGCAATATCACGGCGGGGGACACCAGAAATGGGCTTAACACATTGTGCCCATGTGGGGAATCGAACCCGGATCCTCGGCGTGACGAGCCAACGCTTTAACCACTAGGTTACCCCACCGCCCCCTGATTTGAAAGAAGCGACAACACAACCAGGGTAGCGTGGATTTGTTGACACCTTGTTTCTTATTTTCAACCCATCGTTGATAACAAAGTTTTAATTTTCTGTTTCTGGATTTGTTTCAGCACGATATACAGTTTGATAGAACTTTCTCGAGTGTCATCGATCTTCTCCCGTATGTCACTGAGCTCTTGACGGACACTTTCACCTGTCTCACACGATTCTATCATGAACCTCCTTCACTCTCACAGTCATATTTTCACTAATCTCTGACCGCCTCCGTGGTGTAGTGGTTAGAGCGTCCGCCCGGAGAGCGGAAGGTCGCGGGCTCGATCCCCGACCGCGTCATACCAAAAGACGTTAAAATATGATACTTGTTGTTCCCTACCTGGCGCTCGGCATTAATGGGTACAACTAGGACTGGTCAGCTCGGAGTCAGAATAATGTGTCTGAGTGGGGTATTCATGCTTCACTGCGGCATGGTATCTCAGTGGGCTAGCACTATAAAACCAGCTTCAGTCTGGGCTAGTACAAGCAGCCGCAGATACACATACACACACATGCACGTCGTCATATGAGCGAAATATTCTCAAGCACGACGTTAAACCCAACTTCACCTCAGCTCACCTTCACTAATCTCTTTAACTTTCCTACGGAGCGCAGTAGTGCAGTGGTAAGGCGTCTGCCTATCACGCTGAAGGCCCGGGTTCGATCCCCGGTGGAGGCACCTAGGTTCGGGTCCCGAGGTGGGCACATTTGTGTAGTATCCTTGGACAAGATACTTAGATCCACATTGTCTCAGTTCACCCAGCTGTAAAATGGGTACCCGTGAGGATGTGCTGGCAATGTGAGTATTAAGTTCATTGCGCCTAACAGGCAGCATGGCTGTATGATCCCCAGGGAGTTGAAAAAGTATCGGAAAGTGCGATAGTGTCCTATGACCGGGGATAGTAATGTACGTAGCGCCGTGAGCAGGCAATGTGCCTGGATATGAGCGCCATATAAGCGGATTATTACTATTTCTATTACTACTATCAAACGAACGTTATTTCTTCTTCAGCATACAATCCTCAAAACTATCCATACGTGATGTTAGCGTTGTTGTAAGAAGATACATTGCTTTCACCACGTCACTAAGTCGGGCATCATCATCAAGGTGAAGTTCATGTTTGGCCTCATCAATTAATGTTCACATTTCTCTCACCTTTGCTTTTCTTATAAGCAATGTCCATGTTGTTGTCTTCATGCTGTTGTTGACATCGTTTGCGGCCACGGTCACCATTACCATGTCCACACTGGTAGCATGGACTTGAGACGCCATTACGGATGAGACTAAATCCTCGTCTGTTGTGAGTGCCATCATAGTCAGATAT
This sequence comes from Haliotis rubra, assembly GCF_003918875.1. Lineage (NCBI taxonomy): Eukaryota > Metazoa > Mollusca > Gastropoda > Lepetellida > Haliotidae > Haliotis > Haliotis rubra. The sequence goes on along the minus strand of NW_025765230.1, from coordinate 182,618 downwards.
GAGAAAGTTCAAACTTCACTTTTTGTATACAAATAGTATCTTCAATTCATACAGATGCTTTATATGAAAATTTAATAGTGATCAGAACTTAGTTAACTTGGTTAACTATCGATATTCACCACTGGGTCAGAGCTTTCAAATGTCCATCCTCTCACCGCCAGCCTCGTTCTCCATACAATAGTATTATATCCATCTAAATACCATGTTGTAATGTTACAAAATGCCACATGTAATGATAACTGGTCCGTTAAAGTGAAGCCTTTTCCCCTCTCCATTCTTAAAATAGCCTCAATAAATTTTTTTTAGTCTCTGGTGGGTCCGATTTGGCCCGGGCCGTCATAAACAACTTAAACATTACAGCTGTATCCTGATTTGTGTTTAAATTCATAGATTAGAATTACATCTGCCTAAATATCACGGTGAAGAGTCTCAAAGCGAAGGATTTGAAGCAAACAGGTTGCTTTGAACTTTAGGTGCCACAAAGCATGCAAAAAGTGAGTAAGTTTATTGTGCACAAAGACCTCGTGCCATGCGTCATACGTGACATCAAATTTTATGCAAAGTGCTTTGCTATATTTTTATTTAGGGTTATTTTTATAACTTTTCAAATAAATTATATTTCATGCAATTTTATGTTAAGCACAGTTACATTTTTTCCGTTAGTATATTTCTGTCAGTCATGACCAAAGTAATCAAGGGTAGTTACTCTAATATTTAATAGCTTAAGGGCACGCAGGCGATGTATGTATTTATGCCAAAAAACGAAAACACCTGGCAGGCCAATTTGAATGCCAATGAGAATGTCAATTTTCTCAAATTGTCATTGTCAAAGACACATGAGTGAGTGAGTGAATTACTATTTAACGTCACATCGGCAATATCTCAGCCATATCGTGACGAAAACAATTTACACAAGAAAAAGTAAAAACATTTTGAAGATTAAAACCTGTCGACGATGGACAGTAAAATACTAGAAAATCACAGATCTGAATATAAAACTAGCGAGCAAAGCTAAAACATTCCAATTAAACAAGACAATACAGTGTAAAACACGGGCTACAGATCGCCAACAACTGAAGGTAGATCACCATACTAGGAACCATGGCAAACACACATGGTATGAAAGCAGCCATCAATACACCGAGTATATGACACCATGTGTGACGAATACATTTTGTGATTGCATTTGTGTCGAGAATAATCAATTGTTGCAGCAGCCAGCTCTACGTCAAAAATGGGGCAATTCAATATATGGTAAGGACATCCTTTCAATATTGTGGAGAACGGAAGAAACATTTGGCACCTTCAAACTGCCGACTGCATGTCAAGGCAGTATTGCCTCAATGTTGAAATACTTATTGACACATCTGAAAAGATTAAGCGACTCATTATCCTGACACCACATGTTGTGGTTGAGTCATGACTATACTATAGTGAATATTTTTCAGATGCAATATTCTATGGCAGTATTGGCAGTTGTTGCTGTATGCATCTGGTGCAATGATACCATGTAATTGTACTAAAATTGACCGTTTTGCGTCGTTGTGTACGAACTTAGTGGTGAGATGACCAGGTAGTAAGCACGATAGCCACGTGCTCCAGAAGGGTAATGCTCAGCAACAAAAACGAACCTGCGGTCCTGTAGCTTGCAGTAATATACATTTGTGGCCAACAATTCCTTGTGTGTCCTCGTGGCCTGGCCTGGTATCTAATCCACCGTGAACATATGGTGAAATAATTAACCTCTATTCTATAGATACAAATACAAAGCTGGATACATGTGAGGTTTAGCCCGGGCAAAATCGGACCGACCAGAGACTTAACAGTTTTGATTGAGGCTATGCTGGGAATGGAGAGGAAAAGGGCTTCACTTTAACGGTGTACGGAACTTTGCCCACAGGAACTTTGCCTACAAGGAACTTTGCCTACAAGAAACTTTGCACACAGGAACTTTGCCAAACATCAATTTTACAGGTGAGGAATTTTGCCCGCAATATGTGTTGCTGCGTTGCACTTTGTTTTCATCACTACTGTGGCCTTGTTCACGTTTAGTTATCACAGTTTCAATAGAAACATCCATGGCTAATGAACCCTTAAAACTAAGCCCTCTTATGAACGTTCCTAAGTTTTTGACCACTTCTGTTATTACTTATAATTTCCATCTTATAATGCTATGTAAATCTGTAAACACTGAATTTAATAACAACCAGAAACGCAGACGTACTGGCCCTAACATCTAAGGACCTGTTTAGTGTAGACGTACTGGCCCTAAAATCTAAGGACCTGGTTAGTGTAGACGTATTGGCCCTAACATGTAAGGACCTGTTTAGTGTAGACGTACTGGCCCTAACATCTAAGGACCTGTTTAGTGTAGCCGTACTGGCTCTAACATCTAAGGACCTGTTTAGTGTAGACATACTGGCCCTAACATATAAGGACCTGTTAAGTGTAGACGCACTGGCCCTAACATCTAAGGACCTGTTTAGTGTAGACGCACTGGCCCTCACATGTAAGGACCTGTTTAGTGTAGACGTACTGGCCCTAACATCTAAGGACATGTTTACCTCTTATATGTTTACATGTCCTTACCTCTAAGGACCTGTTCAATGGTGCCCCTCTGCACTAAGGCATTTCAAAACATCAGTGATCCAGTGTACACTTAAAACCCTATCGTTGATTGAAAAATTACTTTAGACATGGGAAAACGCCAAATGAATGCTGATTGCAATAAACATCAGGTGCGAATGTCTGAAAATGTCCATTAACAGGGGGTGTAAATCCAACTAGGGTCCATGCAGGTAGCAAAGGTACTGTAAGTCCCCATGGTCCTTAGTATGGTGATCAACCTTCAGTTGCTGGTGATCTATAGCCCGTTCTTATATGGTACTGTTGTCTCTCGTGATGTATTTTTAATGATAGCGTACTAGTTTTAAATTAACAGCTGTGATATTCTAGTGTTTCACTGTCCTTCGATGACAGGTTTTTACGTTATACATTTATCGATTTGAATATTGATATCAACTGTTCTCGTCACGATATGGCTGCAATATTGCCGATGTGACATTAAATTTTAACTCACTCACTCACTCCATTAGCAGGGGCGGACGGTGGAACCCCTAACTGCACCATAATGCAATACACTTATGACCAGGGACTGAAGACAACCACAGGGCTCCTCCACAGACGCTGTGAGAAAACCTCATTCATGTTACATAATAAAATTGTTGCATAACTAGGAGATAAACCCACTGTGTGGTGAAATCAGAGGTATATAACGAAATTATAATAGCTCTAAATTTCATTTAAAACCGAACGCATGACAATTTTATGAACAATTTCAGGTAGAACTCTTTCTTTGGTTACGAGTCAATACGTGAAGCGGCCTCGCATTCCAATCTCAATTGACATCGCCCGAAACGGGGTGATTGGTGGGGAGACCGTCATAAATTATCAAACTCCAGATTCAGTAATAACAAATCACGTTTTGTTTCTTCAATGCATTAATCACCAATCATTAACTGATAAGTTGGAAAACATATATCAAAATAAGTTTAAAAAGCTTGGTTCACATTTGAAAATTCCACCGTAGACCCTTTCCCCACCAGAATAATGGCAGCAACACCATGGCCTTGACCTTTTTTCGGAAGTCATTGTTTACATTTACGTGCAAATTTGGAAAGATGCGAGAGGAGAGCCTCTGACAGTTTGCGCAAGGTTAACCTGATTGTATGACTGAGATATTCTTTGATATCTGATTACTGGTACTGTTACAAAATTTAAGAGTAGAGGCGCTTTTGCTGTAATGAAAAGTCCGTGTTGTACCGAATTTAGATACTGTTGAATTTTGCGCCCTGTCGATTTCACGCACCTCTAGGTATGCGTGCGACAGCTGTGGTGACTCTTACACACTCATCTGTGTACTTTGTGCTCAAATTCGATTCTACGGATATTATTTTCTACATTTTGGAAAGTGTTTTGTGACCTAGTGGCTTCAAAGTGTAGTGAATTCAAATTGAATCGGATTCGCTTGCATGTTTGCGAGGCTGTTGACAAAGAGCCAGATTTGTGGTGATATTTCCGAAAGGATGGAACAGAACATGAGGGTGTACCTCTGGCATAAACAAGGTACCGTATTTAATTATACTGTAATAGACTACTTTAGATCAAGCAGTGTAATGGATAAGAGGGATCATGACTAAGCTAAATAATTTTTTCAACGATATTATACTTTTAGAAAAAAATATGTTGGGCTAAACAGAACGGTTTGCAGATTCTGTAATTGTGTTTTACTACCGCTAAATTTGAAACAGTACAAATTTCTCAAAACTATATCTTTTTGTTTATTTATGTGGACGGAAGGCATTAACATTTCTTCGGCGTTCGATGTTAATGCATTCTCCGTTACCGGATCAAGATCAGTGGCGATATCGTTGACCAAAGCTGATAATAAATTCAATACGGAAATTATGTAGCAGTCTCTTGCTTAATCTATTTTGACATAACATAGAATCAACGCAAACATATTTTTCTTGCTGATTTTTTATTCGGAAAGCAGACGATGTTTTGATCTTGTTCGACTGAATATTTGTTTCCATGCTTTCGAAGTACTTTTGTATGTAGAAACACCTGTTGCTGTGATTTACGCAAGTAGTGAGTCGAGCCCGTCATCGCTAAATCCATCTTTAAAGACATATGTGTAATTTCAGACAGCAAAATCGCCGTAATTTATCGATGCATCGGTAGGTTGTTTGCTGTCCGCCATGTTGGTGGGCAGACAAAAATAGTGCTTTACAGTAAACCATGTATAATTGCCGCGGAAAATCAGAGAACTGTATAACGTGATTATATACCTCTGAGTTACCTTTATTAACCAATCACAATCCAGTGTTTACTGAAGTCATGGTAGAATGTGTAAATAGGATCAATGACAAAGAAGGGCATAGTGCACACGAAGTTAACACGACGTATTTATTTGCCTATCATCACAACATCAACTGTTACTTTGAAACGTGTTGATGTTTTTGTTGGGTTTTTTGTTTGGTATTATGTGTTAATTTGTTTTATTCTTTATGTGTTTATTTATTTTGTTTTGGAGTGAGTGGGATTTTACACCAAGTTTCTACCAGAAGATGTCATTGTTACGGCTTCGTAGGTGTAAGGCGTTGAGAATTTGTTTATGAAGAAACGTCTATATGTCCGACGGTCATTGAAGGAATCTAACAACGAAGACAGCATGCATAACATAAATCAAATACCTGCCATATATACCCAGCAGCAAAGAAAACGATAGTACGAATTCAAAATTAGATAGGCACTGTAATCAAATCATTACAGAAATTAACATAATAAGCGGATCAAAAACATTTTTTGTGTGTACAATATCTTGACACACAAATGATTAACTCAGCATAACTTCAAGACATTACGTGAACGTTTGCAGTCCATTCAGACTCTTGACTTCAGTATCTAGTGTGACAACCACGAGCGGCAATAACTGCAGCACAGCGTGGAGTGCACCAGTCGATTGATGAAAGCCATTGGCACCTGGAACCACACTCCCGAGAAAGGCCTGGCGCAATAAATCGGATGTGTTCGGCCTTGGTATGACATTATTCAGTCCCATCTGAATTTCATCCCAAGGATGCCTGAGAGATTGGTCGATGTAGCGCACCGCTGTGATGCCACCTTCTCTCCCTGGACCAAGGTTCTGAAACACCGCAGGACCCACCCTCTGGCTCAGGCCTATTCCAACCCATACCATGATGCTTGGACATCCCCATGAGTCTCTTTCCATAACACATTGGTCTTGGTAACGCTGGCCACGTCGTCGCCATATTCTTGTTCTGCCATCCGCAATTGAAACGCAGGATCAACTCTCATCTGTGAACAGAACAGTTATCCATTGCCTGTATCGCCAGTTTTGGTGTTGCAAGGCAAACTGTAGACGGTCTCGCCGATGATGAGGGTTGAGTATAGGTCCACAGTAAGGTCTACGGCAATGGAGGTTCCAACTGTTAAGACGTCGGCGTACTGTATCAGTACTGATTGGTCTTTCGTGTGTTTCAACTGTCTAGCGTGCTGTTTCGGATGCCTGCATGAAGGGATTCTGTAAATGCTGTCGCACAACATGGCGTTCTTGTCGTCTTGTGGTCACCCTTGGTCTGCCAGTACGGGGGCGATCATTTGTGGTGTTGGTGGCCCGGAAACGTTGCTGCAGCCTATGGATGACCCGAACGTTGACCTGGAAGTGATTGGCAACGACTTGTGCAGTGTGGCCAGCTTCAAGTCTTCCTAGCGCCTGGTTCCTCTGAGCTGTCGTGTGTCGCGGCACCCTGATGACGTTGTTATGTAAATGTTTCAACCAGATTTGGGGTGCAGTTTATAGGGCTGGTCCTTGTGAACAGCACGTGCAGCATGAGTTATTGGAAAACATGGAGAACACCGTACCATCTCCGAGGTCAGGTTGCGTTTTTGAGACCATTTCGTTGGTTCCATTCTGAGTTTGGGAAGGAATGCCTTTGCTCAGGTAAAGTTGGAGATGTTGTCCAAAATATACAATCAAAACATTAAACGAGTTTACAGTTATCCGTTTCTGCGAAGGAAAATTCCAAACTGACGGTTTTTTTGTTGCTTAGTATATTACTTAATGATTTATGATTTACCTCAACTACCTAACATCGACCCAAACAAGCAAACACGTTCAGGATTTTCTGTCCTGACACAAGTGTGGAAACCTCTCCGAACTCTAATTGCATGCACATACTACCTTTATTAGTGTGATATTGTTAGTTTGTGTTTTGAAGAAGCCTTTGAATTAAACTGTTGTCTTATTTAGAAGATAAAGCTACTCTGATTTCAATTTTGCGGTCCTTTATCGTTGATTTAAGACCGCCAAATGTAATTTAAAAACCGAACGCGTTTTAAATTACATTTGGCGATCTTAAATCGACGATAAAGAACCGCAAAATTGAAAACAGAGTAGCTTTATCTTCATTCTAGCACGACTGATAAGCGTTTTAAAACCGAACTGTTTGGGGCACAAGAACACAAGGCGCAAAGGGGTCTTTTGTCCGGGAAATCGCTTGGAATCGTCCCGTTGAGGGACAGGTTGTGTAATGAACAAAATAAGACATTTTCAACAACATAAATGCTATTTTTCAGGAACCAGTATGCTTGTATTTGTAATAAGTAGCATACATAAATAAAAATAATTACAGTTTATACTGTGAGCAAGTACAATTATTTGATTTTTCTCAAGCGAATTATGTATCTCCCCTACTGTATGACAATCGACTCGCCCAAATGCAAGCCGTGAACTCGCTAAGTTTAGTCGCCGCTAACTTTATTCACGGAAATAATTGTTGATAACCACCTTACTATTCCCAATTTGGAAAAGACCTGACATGCACGTTTTATGTGGGATGCATGGACAGTGGAAGTGGAAGGACTGGGCATTACGGCCGGGACGGAAGCGGTCAGATTAGGAAGTGTGGGCCGACGTGTGTTGTCGACGTCAACGCACGTAGATCTGGACCCGCTTTGAACATACTGCCGCTTTTGCGCTGCTGACGGATTTTCCAGCTTCGTAGTTTCTTCACTGGGATTGGGGTCAAGAAATTATTCTTCAAACCATTCGCTTTTTACTTCAAAAACACCAAAGATGCTGCCGAGATAGAAATGTCCGACATATTTGTTTACAAACAATAGGGTCAACGAGTTCGTTGTATTCATACACGGTGAATCGGTCACTTTAATTAGCGGTCCTTAAACTGTCATTTAAGTACGGTTTTGATGAGCTCTCAGCCAATCAGAATCGAGTATCACACATAGTCGTGCTAGAATGACCCATCAAGAGCCGGTGTGGTTATGATTGTGAGCCTTAAGCCTCACAGCATATCTAAAAAGAAAAAGGGAACAAAGGGAATCAATGTTCTAGATCTATGGCAAGATTATCCCCGTATCGTATCTTCGTATCATTTTGCAGCTTAATCAGAACGATAGTCCAGTATACGTACAAACACATATAATGAGAAAGATATCAACGTTGATAAAGACAGATGAATACACGGACATAGTATTATGTTGGTTAATATTTATTTGTAGTTTTCCTAAACAGATCAACGAAATTAAATGTTGGTGCGGATACAGCCCAGCAATCAACATTACTCTTAAGAACCCAAAACCAAAAACATAAAGACACAGTTTTACTATCTATTCCACTGTTTACCAGTCATCGTTTTACTATATATGAAAATTTGATGTCAAGATATCATGAAATGTTAATTGATACAGCAAATTGATCTTTAGATAGCACGAGGCATATACGACAAGGTCTTCTTAATCGCAGAGAGCGAAATTTTGATTAAAGTAAACCAACAAACTACCAGGCGATGAGAGGCATGTAGTGGCAAGCTGGTATAGTCCGTTTGGCTCCAAATCGGACCGATGAATTGCAACCTAAACTACTAAACATATAATACTCGATGAAACTCTGTGATTTTTTTGCAGAATTTATGTCCTGAAATTAAAAAAGTTGTTTAAAAAACTATCATTAAAAGTTTGACAAAGTTCACTATTTGTTACGAGGGAGGGCTGCAAAGAGAGGACCAACTAGGTGTGCGAAAAAGGATGGAGACAGCCCAGCACAGGTAAATGATTCAATAACTTTGTCGGCACTTGTGCACGTGCTCCGCGTATTGATCAGTCTTTCATTGAGTATTATATGTTTAGTAGTTTTCGAGTTAGATTGCAATTCATCGGTCCGATTTTGAGCCAAACGGACTCTAACGAGTAACGCACACACATATTACAAGTCGTGAAGCCAATATGCAGAAGGGATTAAATTGTAAACAAGCTGATTGGATTCTTAATTGATTAGTTGATTGACAGAGTCAACAGTTTGATTATCTCTTCGTCGGCCGATGTTGCGAAATCGCCTTGATCTCTTTTCCTGACCAAAAGGCAATTTGTCACTCATAAAGTCGTATGCTTCGTTATTTATTTACCAGCAAAAGCGATCCAACAATATCAAACAATGTATCTTAACATGTACAACGAATTTGCAATATTAAATATATCATCAGTTTAAATGTTTTATTTCGCTCTTTACATTCGCTCTTTACATTCGCTCTTGTCAGTCGGTTAAGTCATATTGGTTAATACATATACATATATGTACGTTTATAGCTCGGTGTGTGTAAAAGTAAAGTATGCGGCGAATAACTAAATATTCAGTGGTTGTTTTGCAGGGGATCCGTTTCGAAAAAATGAAGTAATATTGACCTGATGGTGTGAAATCCGTTTGTCTCCCATTTTTTATTCGCTTGTGTGGAGAATCCTAACATTTACATACCCAGTCATAATCAGAGGATGTTATGTAAGGGCAAACTTCTTCCGATAATTAAATCAGTTTCTCATTCTGGCACTGATGGACACGTGGGACATTAACTTTAGGATCAAGATGTGTCTTGCTTTCAGTGTATTTTACCGCCATTACAATATTATTTACGACCTGACTTACTACGCTTTTCATCCGATGTTTTAGATTTACATGTTTGGTGTATTCCCATACTGCCTACAGTTTAAACCAACATGATACGGTCCAGTGATCAGGAATTGAAGTTAATGGGAGTAAACCGATCTGGCGTGTTCTGCCCCTGCTAAAATAAACTTGACCAGTTATTTGGTTAATGAACTGACCTGTTCTATGGTGTCTTCCCACTCTGCCGACAGAAGTTTATAAAAATGGCAAGCGTTGGTTGGTCGTTACATGGAGACATGGATATATCATGAAAATTTGATAAGTTTTACAGTCTATCACTGGTTTTACAGTATTTTACTGGTTTCACAATAACACACAACTGACAATCACTTAGCAAACGTGATGAGATGTCCGGCAGCATCGAGGTACTAAAGAGGCGTTTTTCTGCCGCTCTGGAGGTGCTCCTTCAGTCTCAGAAGTCGAGCATCGAGCTCTCTCGAGCTGATCACGTTTAGCTTTGTTTATGGCTTCGATTTTCTTGATGCTAGAGACGAAGAGACAGATGTTTGGGTTGGCTTTGGCTTCAGGTGCCACTCCTCTAGGTGGTCATTAGTCCGCGGTCCAATGTTTCCATACTGCGTCTAGATCCGTACCGGAAAACGTGCCTCATTGTCCACCCATGTGTGACGTAGTCGCTGAAGTTCCTGACCTTCTCTGACTCAGGGCCTTCGTCCATGGCAGCGATCCATGTCCCGTGGAAGTAGTGGAAGGGCAGCTGCCCTCCTAAAATGGGCCTGCACCTGTGGGATGTCCTTCTAGTCATTTGTCAGTCCTTTCTCAGCAACATTTTGCCACACAGCCTGAGTGAAGTGGAAGAAGCATCCACGCACCTGACAATCCATATAGATTTCCTCCACTTTCCTGAAGGCTAATGTAATACCCCTAATTATCCCTAACTCCAAACGACGCACCCCTTCTTCATTGATAATTGGGCTGTTCCATTATTCTGCTGGTCAAACAAATCATTTCCCACGCTGCATACAATATTTTTGTTGGCAGTTTGGGATGAAGGCAGTTTGGAACTGTAGGGAGTATGAGACCTAACCATACCACTACATATTACAATGAATTACGGTTTTGCTCGTAAGCTTGACACAATTGACAAATACTCTAAAACACACTATTCTTACCTTAGAATTATTAATGTAAGTTGAACTTGTACATATTGTAAATGCCCAAATAATTGCGCATCAATTTTCTCTCTCCTGGCGGCCATTACGCCAAAGCCGTCTATATCCCAAAACTTCCAGTCCCAATACTTCCACATCCCAATACTACCACACATTGTTAAAGAGCACAACTCTTCATCACCCCTTTTTAGGTAATATGATAGCCCAGGGAGTGCACTGAACTGAAACAACCGATAATGATACATCACCTGACTTAGCAGAGCAGACATTTTAGTAGAGAAGAGAGCAGTTAGTTAAAAAATCTGAAATATATATATATAATATAAATTCATACATATTTCAAGTAGGCAAAAAATGTAAATTTTGTGTTCTTGTTTTACCTTGAAATGTTGTTGATTGCGTTCATAGTATTCTGAATATACAAAACATACATTATGCAAGCTTAATGTATATTTAATGTAATGCAGTGTGCGAAATAGCTACTGGCCCGCTAGCCCGTGGCTAGTAAAAGTCCAATCCGGCCAGTAAATCTCCACAGTCACCGACCCGACTGGCTTGTGAATTTTCTTGTTGTCATTTTGTAATTAAACCGCTCTCTCCGATTTGTTAAGTTATGATACACTTTGGAAATCATGCACGATTATGGCCTCATAAGATGTTCATCATATTAGCAGCATAATGATGAAACCAGTGTCTACATTTAAATTCGGACACTATAGGACATAAGTTCCATATAAATGTTCTACATCGACTGTGATAAGTAACTAGAAAAGATATGTATTTTTGTTAATAACCCTGCCTATTTTTTTTGACCCAATTTCTTCTCTACATACGCGCATTCTGATTGGCTGGGGGAATATTTCTCCCGGACATGGCTTCGAGAGGGGTACGAGCCTTCTTTCAGGTTACGGAAAGGGACGAGTAGTTACGAATGGACGATGTTTATAAACAAACATCACGTGACGACACCAGATTAACCAATCGTGCGACGTGAAGAGGACGCACCAGTCACTGCCGAGGGCACTTGGGCGGAGCTAACAGATCGAACAACTACCATTAGGCCTCATGCGGGTTCTGGGATGTAAACGGATGGGTGAATGACGATATTTCAGAGGATTTTAAAGTGAGATCAGCATGTGTGTCACATCTTGACTAAGACATCATTGGTGTTGCCGAGACGCATCTGATTGGAAATAAAATCTTGAATGTGCTAGATTACACATGGTATGGACACAATAGAAGCAATCAATACCGACGGGCAAATAGCGGCTCTTGTGGAGTGGGTATTTTTAATTAGAAATGAGTTGATGATAAACTTTGATGTGACTGTCTTAGATAACGAATATGAAGGAATATTGTGGTTGAAGCGGAATCACAAGACTGATATGACTTGTAGTGTTTGTGTATGTGTGTGCTACTTATCCCAAGAGCGTTCAACCAGAGGCACAGATGCAGCTGACCTCTACGATACTCCGTACTTACCCCCAGAGTGTTCAACCAGAGACACAGATGCAGCTGACCTCTACGACACTTCGTACTTACCCCCAGAGTGTTCAACCAGAGACACAGATGCAGCTGACCTCTGCGACACTCCGTACCTACCCCCAGAGTGTTCACCCAGAGACACAGATGCAGCTGACCTCTACGACACTCCGTACTTACCCCCAGAGTGTTCAACCAGAGACACAGATGCAGCTGACCTCTACGACCCTCCGTACTTACCCCCAGAGTGTTCAACCAGAGACACAGATGCAGCTGACCTTTACGACACTCCGTACTTACCCCCAGGGTGTTCAACCAGAGACACAGATACAGCTGACCTCTACGACACTCCGTACTTACCCCCAGAGTGTTCAACCAGAGACACAGATGCAGCTGACCTCTACGACACTCCGTACTTACCCCCAGAGTGTTCAACCAGAGACACAGATGCAGCTGACCTTTACGACACTCCGTACTTACCCCCAGGGTGTTCACCCAGAGACACAGATGCAGCTGACCTCTACGACTCTCCGTTGTCCCAGATATCTACTTATCATGTGCACAATATTAGTTTGCATATGTGGTGATATGAACAGCAGATGTGTTGACCTGTTAGACTACATTGAAGGTCTTACCACCACGAGAGACTATCGACTTTACTAGAAATAGCTATTGACAGATACTCATTGAATTCCTTATCAGTGCTAATTTTTCTATTGCAAATAGTAGAAATAGTGTAATAAATGATTTTACTTGTGTTTCAGATAATGGGGCCTCTGTTGTTGATTACTGTAAATATCCAAATGATCATGTAAATAGTATTTCAGAGTTCAAGGTGATACGCGCGTCTGACCTATGGTCTGTTTGCAGTGAAAACGTACCGATGAATTTCACTTTAAACAAGAAAGTAAATCGAATAAAGTGAAATTAAGATTGCGAATCCTCATAATTTTACCTTGCCAATTGAACATTTAAATCTCAGAATTTTATTAAACTTAGGATAAAAGATGTTTAGCAAACGATCATAGTTTCAAATCGTTATTATTGGTTTGCATTACAAAAATAGAGTCACATGGGTCAATATTAACATTTTTAACAGGTGTTTTCCTAGTACAGGGTCCTTTAGAACTTCTCCTGTTGACAGTCTCTACGTCGAGGCCGATGAGCCATCTCTTACACAACGCCGTATAAAATTATCCTTGCAGTATGTAACAAAACTATATTCTAATGAGTCAAATCCTGCATTTCACTGTGTTTTTAATCCTCTTTATGAGGATCTGTACAACAAAAAGCCTTCTCTTGTTCCGCATCTTGGTTTGAGAATTAAACCATTCATTTCTGCTGCCGGCATTGAGCTGGAAAATATATGTCCTTCCCGTTTTCCTCTTTCTCCTCTTTGACAACTGGTGAGGCCTGAAGTTGACCTAACTCTGACAAAGTTTAAGAAATCTGTAACTAATGAATTACAGTATAAACAAGAATATAATCAATTAAAAAATAAATATAATACATACAAATCCTTATATACAGATGGGTCCAGGGATGGTGGCGCGGTTGCTTGTGCCACTGTCATTGGACCCCGAACGATATCTTCATGACTATCAAATAACAGCTCTATTTTCAGAGCAGAAGCTAACGCCATATTAACAGCTCTTAAATATATTAATAAACACCGTAAATATAAACAATACATAATATTTTCCGATTCTCTTTCGTGTCTTCAGGCTTTTAAAAATATTTCTTGTAAACATCCACTTTTATTAGAAATTATTGAATTGTATAATGAGCTTGCTACTGGCCAATGCGACATCGTCTTTTGTTGGTTACCCAGCCACGTTGGCATTTCTGGGAACACAATGGCCGATCTTACTGCTAAGGCAGCACTCAACAAATCTGTGACACCACTTCTGATCCCATTCTCTGATTACAAAGCTGCTATTAGATCTTATATCCGTGATCTGATGCAAAAGAAGTGGGACAGCCAAGTAGGTATCAATAAATTACATGCAATAAAACCAGCTATCGGTTACACCTTCTTGGGTTGTCAGTCCAGATTTGAAGAGGTCATCATACGACGATGTCGTATTGGCCGCACACGATATACTCATGAGTACCTATTAAAAGGTGAGGATCCTCCGTTTTGTATCCCATGTGATGAAAGAATCACGGTCAAGCATGTACTGCTTGACTGTGTTGAATATTCCATCATAAGAGATATCTAATTCAATTCACAAGGATCTTTTTAGTACTATACGTTCTCATTTAATTATTGCATTATTAAAAGAATTAGACTTGTTAACTGATTTGTAAATAGATACATATTTTATTTTGGTAGCTAGTATTATTAGTATTATATTATTAGTAACTGAGATTGTTAGTGGCTGTACCCTCAAAGGGGGTTGAAGCAGCGTAAAATTATTGTCCTCCTGAGAGGGTACGTAAGTCCCGAAACATTAAAGAAAATTTAAATATTACCAGCTGTTTTAAATGTAGTATTCTTGTCATTTTAATTTTGGCTAAATTTGACTTCAATCGCCAGCGGCTGAAGGGGTGATATAAATCCAACTAGGGTCCATGCAGGTAGCAAAAGTACTGTAAGTCCCCATGGTCCCTAGTTTGGTGATCTACCTTCAGTTGTTGGCGATCTATAGCCAGTTTTTATATTGTATTGTGCAAAAAGTGCTATTGGTTTTAATTTTCATCACTAGTTTTAGTCGTATTTGTGATATTCTAGTTGTTTTACTGTCCTTCGTCGACAGGTTTTTATAATATACATCTATTCCATTTCAAAGTCACGATATGGCTGAAATATTGCCGATGTGACGTTAAATAATAACTCATTCACTCACTCCTAGTACACTTTAGTAAGTGCCAAAACATTTTAGGGTCCTTCCTGGCTTCCACAAGTTTGTGTTGCTTGTGTTCATAGTATTGTCTCTTTTTCACTTTAAAAAGGCATTTCAACGATGATCTTAGCGATTTGAACACATTGAAATCAACGCCATAGTCTCTGTGAGCTCTAAGAGCAGCATATTTCTTACATTTAAGTTCTCCTAATTCTTGGTCCCACCATGGAGGCTGGGTTTGAAGTTTCCTTGTGTTAGGTTTATGTAGTTTCCTAGCAAAGTCTGCAGACTGATAGAAAATGTCGATATTGTTATTTATCTTATGTTATGGGTTCCATGTTCAGTTTCGATTAAATCTTTAATGTTACTAATGCAATTTTCCGAAGAATCCTGGTCCATATAAAAACAATACACCGGCGAACCTCATGCACACCTCACTGGAAGTCATGCCGAATTTGTTTAATGTGAATTTACACAAACCTTTCAATGACAAGAACACACTGTCAAAACATGTTGAAACAAAAGAGGTCATATACACCTTTAAAAACTATAGGGGATATTCCATTTTGCGAGCATAAGACTCTCTAAGCCAATGCATCTGAGAAAAAGTAATATATATCCATACAGGTGAAACATTTCCAAAGGAATGGAATTCATTGTCACATTTTCCCTTAATTTCTCTTCATCATCTCTTTCCTCCTTGGCTTCATCATGTACATTTTATTAATCTTGTTTTTACTATGTCAAATTGGTTAAACTAACACGTCACAATTTAATTCTGGACTCACAAAAGTCCAGAAACTCTCCGCACTGTGGGCACTTTCTGACAAGGGATTTGACCAAATTAAACATGCAGTTGTTATGAACATATGCCAAGGATGAAAAAATGAAAAAAAATTTTTTCGAAAACTTTAAATTTAAACTCGCTCGCCCATGGGCCTGCCCATGGGCAGGGAACAATGGCTCATGGGCCGGCCCATGGGCGAGAATGTTTCATTTCGATCAGAATTCATGTTTTGGAGGTTGTAAATGAATGAGTGTATGTTTATGAGCATCATGTCACAAATTTCAACTCATATTGACTTAAATCGATTAAATTAGATCGATATTAACAAATCTCGCCCATGGGCGAAACATATGTTGGCCCATGGGCGAGAATATTTACTTTTACTCAAAATACATGTTTTCCCATGTTTTGGATGTTGTAAATGAATGAGTGTATGTTTATAAGCATCATGTCACAAATTTCAACTCATTTTGACTTAAATCGACTAACTTAGAACGATATTAAAAAAAAAAAACCAATCGGCGAAAAATATGTTGGCCCATGGGCGAGAATGTTTAATTTCGCTCAAAATTCATGTTTTGGAGGTTGTAAATGAATGAGTGTATGTTTATAAGCATCATGACACAAATTTCAACTCAGTTTGAATTAATTCGACTAACTTAGAGCGATATTAAAAAATCTCGCCCATGGGCGAAACATATGTTTGCCCATGGGCGAGAATATTTACTTTTACTCAAAATACATGTTTTCCCATGTTTTGGATGTTGTAAATGAATGAGTGTATGTTTATAAGCATCATGACACAAATTTCAACTCATTTTGACTTAATTCGACTAACTTGGGGCGATATTACAAAATCTCGCCCATGGGCGAAAAACATTTTGGCCCATGGGCGAGAATATTTCCTTTTACTCAAAATACATGTTTTTCCATGTTTTGGATGTTGTAAATGAATGAGTGTATGTTTATAAGCATCATGTCATAAATTTCAACTCATTTTGACTTAATTCGACTAACTTAGAACAATATTTAGAAATCTCGCCAATGGGCAAAAGATATGTTGGCCCATGGGCGAGAATATTGACTTTTACTCAAAATACATGTTTTTTCCATGTTTTGGATTTTGTAAATGAATGCGTGTATACTTATGTGGTATCATGAAACAAATTTCAACTCATTTTGACTTAATTCGACTAACTTAGGGCGATTTTAAAAATCTCGCCCATGGGCGAAAATATGTTGGCCCATGGGCGAGAATGTAGCATTTCGATCAGAATTCATGTTTTGGAGGTTGTAAATGAATGGGTGTATGTTTATAAGCATCATGACACAAATTTCAACTCATTTTGACTTAATTCGACTAACTTAGAGCGATATTAAAAAATCTCGCCCATGGGCGAAAAACATTTTGGCCCATGGGCGAGAATATATCCTTTTACTCAAAATACATGTTTTTCCATGTTTTGAAGGTTGTAAATGAATGAGCGTATGTTTATAAACATCATGACACAAATTTCAATTCATTTTGACTTAAATCGGCTTATTTAGAGCGATATTTAAAAATCTGCATTATTTACGGTAACATGGATTAGCTAATAGCGCATAGCCGGGAAACCCACATTCACACGATCACTCAACCATACCCATTGCCGGTTGAGCCAAACCATTTTCAACTCTTGTTTTTTCTTAAAAGTGGCTTTCCCAGGCTATTACTATCAGCACATCCCAATCCGAACATCCGTCATTTATTACCTGTCATGAGCTATCAGTTGTATTGAAAGCTCTTGCCTATTGTTTCATTACTTCATTGTTTCACGGATGGGTATGTAGTCACTCCAAATTCACCATATGTGCGTGACTGTCCTCTCCGACGTCCGCGCCCACCTCTCAACCTAGCAATCTCGATCCACTTTCTGCTCACTATCAAGCCATCTATAACTATCCCTCTCTCTAACCACCTGTCTTCTCAGAGGTCCGCGCGCCTCTCTTTTCCTTCATTATTTCACACCAACTCTACCTCCCAACAACTACTGTCTCCTCCGAGGTCCGCGCGCCTCCAGCCACCACCGACTCCCGCCGCCTCTCAGCACCAACAATAACAAACTTCACTGTCATTTCCCATCTCTTCTCATCTAATTACATCAAACTACATTATTTTTTATTTTCCCTTCCTAATCACGGCTTTTTATTTATTATCATGTTTGTAGCCGTTTTCATTCAAAAATTCACTTAGGTTAACACCCCATCATTTACATTTATAGGGGTATGGTGGTTTATCCCTTATTATGAACATATTAATTATTACTTTAGCTCCCACCTACCCTGTCGGTGTTATTGGCTACAGCCAGAAGCCGACGTTAAACTCATAATCATCATCATATGTAGTCACTAGGCACTTAAAACATTAGAAGTAATGCCATGGAACAAGTTATCTAACTACAGTATGACGTGATATTGTATAGGCAAAGGTACTACCTCGTGTTGGAAACTGTATCTGACATACTGCTTCA
Source organism: Haliotis rubra (assembly GCF_003918875.1). Lineage (NCBI taxonomy): Eukaryota > Metazoa > Mollusca > Gastropoda > Lepetellida > Haliotidae > Haliotis > Haliotis rubra. The sequence continues at coordinate 164,322 of NW_025765230.1, read as the reverse complement.
ATGATACATTGATTCAGAAATCACGGCAAGATAAGACCCAGTACAGTATCTTATTTATTAATTTGTTAACGTACAACATGCGAAATAACTCAGTGCAAATGGAAATGTGGCTCGTCAATGGTATGCGTGCACGAACATATATTATCAAAACATACACGTCGGAACAATCAAAATTAAGAAATTGTTGAATATGAAATATTACTTTTAATTTGTAATTCTTGTAACATAAACAGTATTGTGAGAGCTTTAACTGTATTGAAATATGTCTTGTCAATCCTATTGACATTTGCCAATAACCACTTCCAAATAAAATAAATAGTCCACGCTGCTTCAGAACAAATAAAGGTCAATTAGGGAGCCCCAACTGGGTAATTAAGGAAAGAAGTCAATACACTGTCACTTCCTGCCTCGGACGTCACACGTCACCACTCAGGAGCTAAAGGCCTTGTCAAACCTCCTCACAAAGGAAAAAGCATCAAAACTGTGTTTTTATTCTACGTGACATTCGGTATGTCGTCATAGTATTCATTGTTGAATAAATTCTATCGTGGGCAACCCCACACTTGCGAGGTGTACCTACCCAGTTTCGCACGTTTCGTTTTAATATTTTGTGATCAATTACTTTGTAATTCCCATCTGCCCGTCACGGCTATTCTTCGCCAGAGGTTTTAGGGAGTGAGTTTATTATAATAATTGTATTTTTATTATGTTGTTTAACGAGCTGGACATGGAGTGCTGTTATCATGAATGTTATCATATATTAGTGGGATGCATTGATAGTAATGAAAACTTATAAGAAGATAGTGTACCTCAACATACAAACCTATCCCGATAGCTCTCATCGTCACTCTCATGTCAATCCATTGTGACAGCTGCAGTCCTCCTGTACATCCTGTATATATAAGCAAGTTGGGTTTTTATTTAGGATTTATTAATGCTAAACACACATTTAACCGAGATGAAGAAGGGGGTCTCCAATTCCATGTATGCTTTTGCTCTCATAAGTTAGACATCCCATTAGTCAGACACGCCAATTATCAGACAACTTTGGATCAATCAGGCGTGACTGTGATTACAAACCTAGTTTTACCCACTGACGTAATAGACCTATCCCATAGACTAACGAGATGTTTTCATATTAGTGGTTAGTGGTATATTTTAACACTAATTATGAGTTTGTTACTTTTTTGTGCAGAAATACTTTGATCAAAATACTAATGTTTATTGACTTCGGCTTCTCACAGTTTGTGTTCATAATGTTCACTTTGATCAAAACAGGATTATAGATTTCCCATGTAACTAATTGAGTTACTCCCAGAGATACAGAGGTGGATACGACGGGTTGTTGGGCTTCCTCTGCTCCCCTATGAATAACTGACAAGAAACTTGAAACCAAGATCGAGTAAACAGTTAAAACATAAACTAAATGAAGCTGCAAGTTTGCACCTAAACAATTAAAAAAAAAAATAAAAAAACAACACATATATTTAATAAGAATAAATAACCATCACTTAACTATCGATAGTCACACATACTATCGATGCATCGATAGTTTTCATTTCTACCATCGATTAATTGCTTTCGGAATAATTGCAATTCATCGATAGTTTGATGCATCATTACAGCCCTATTAATTAGATCGCTTAATATATTCTTAAGCACATAACTTTGGATCAATCCATTACCCAATAAAGTTAACAGTGCAGTGTACCTGAGTGCAACCAACCATAACTTTTGTTGATTTGACGTGTCTGGGACGTCTAACTGATCGGACGTCTAACTGATTATGTTTTGCACACAGTGTACATCACTATCTATGTAATTGTATTATTGTTCTGGAGCGGCTTTGACATGCATGTTTATGTTTGTTTGCCAATCCCGTCATGATTACTTGAAGAAAACATGTTTAAACTATACATTAAAATATCCATAGTATTAATATGTAGTCTTTACATTAGGCAATTAGGAATACACAATATATTCAAGATTGAGTTTGCTTTTACCTTTTTAAAAATTGTCAATATTTTGCTACAGTCGAAAAGATTTACCTTGACTTCGTTATGTACAGGTCCGTGGTTGTGGTCTCTTGGCATTTTAGAAACTATGTCGTTAAGACAGTTGAGAGTGTTGATCCGTATGCAGTCTTTCTGCATGCATTTGCACGAGATCCATTCTTCCCTTTTCCTCTTTTTCACTATGAACATATAACCATTTACACAAAGGTATCTTCCACCACGAAATGTAGGGAAAACTTTGGAGTCTAATTGTGCATTTGCCATATCTTACAAATTCACTCACATTCTGGTACACGTGTCTTATTTCGTTTCCTGGGTGAGCTGATTTAACACACATTTTACAATTGGTAGAAAGCTAGTGTCCTATTCCCTTAAAACAACACCGTCATCACAACATCAAACATCCAAGGATTTTTACCTCGACCCAAAGGTCTAACCAGAGACCATATAATAGATCTATTATATGGTCTCTGGTCTAACTTTACTGGTCTACCCAGTAGACATCACTTGCTTGATAACGGTTTTAGCAGCTACGCCGAAACGGGGTGTCCCCAGTTTGCCAGCAGATATTTTTCAAAGGTTTCAAGTCACTGAACCATGCTAATCTCTTGAAACAACAGGTGATACACTTTTTGAAGTGTCGTCCCACGAGGCCTAAAATTATTCAATTACGTAGGTACCGTTCATTAGGCTATGTGGGACTTCATGCCTCACTGGGTTTATGGGATTACGGTTCACCTTACCACTGCGCTGAGCTCGTGAACAGAGTTCACCTGAACTGGCACTAACACGAGTGAGTGATTAAATTAATGATTGGTGTTATGTTTAAACTGAACACATCACTTATCTCGTTGACATATCAATCTGATAAGGAACTTCACAGAAATAACATTGATGCAGTTCCAGGGTGGTGGTTGTGTGAAACCTAAGAAAAACAAATATCGCCAGCTTGAAGAACGGCTAGGATAGACTGCTGCAAGATGGTGTCGAGACTCCACTTGCTTACGGTGTGTCTCACCTTGTGGGACTATGAATAATGATGTATGCTTGTGATATTGTGTATAATGTGATATTTTGTAATAATGTATGTTTGTATCATGATGGTAGTGCTAATATTGCCTAATGGTTGTATTTCATAATACTGTTGATGAGATTGATGATGATGATATGTATATTGAAATAAATGAATGAATGAAGTCACAGCGTCAATTTTATGGGCAGCCAAAATACCCTGGACCATATTACACACGGAACAACCTGCCCTGCACACTCATTCATGTGTGTCCTCTTACATTATAATAAAGAAGTTGTATATCCATATAACTTTCTCTGTTGTTCAAATTATCATGGTCTCAACAGATATTGCATTGTCATACGAATTCATGAGCGATTTTCAAGTTATTGTGTTGTCATCCACATGTTGATTTAGCTGGTTTCTTCCTCATTTCCAATTTCATCATTCTGAGTTTCACCTCAGTTGATTATTACAGTCTAGCTCGCAAAGACGAGGTCACGGAGCGGAACGATGACGTTTAGTGTATCTCCGCGTTCAGTTACGTAATTTCCGCAAAGCGCCTGCGACAATTTGCGCCGTTGTGTCCCATCCGTTGGTCTTGTGTATTAGAGTTAAACAGCCACGACTTTCAAGTGTATTTTGCTTTCCAAATATATACAATCCGTTGTTCACCCTGGGCTAGGTGTGAGATGTACAGGTGCTCGTGAGGGAGTTTTTTAAAAAAAGACTGACTGCGCTTATCGCGCAGCCAAATATCGTACATTCTAAGGAAATCTCGAATTGATTGTATTATAAGGTGTCGAAATGGTGTTAAATTCTCTTTTGTGCATTAACTTATTTGTCATGCAAAATTGATGTGTTTATATGTGTGATTGAACAACCCTGTTTACTGAGATAGGAATAGGAACTTTGACCTTTCTCAAGACGTGCACATTTATGTGTATATTCTCTTGAAAACCTTGTTTGGCAAGATGTGCCTTTCAATTTTGCTATTGTGTGCATGTTCATATTGTATTTCAGTTTTGAACATATGGTTTAAACATATTTATATTCTCAGTGAATCTGGTTTGGTAAACAAGCAAAACATTGCTTTTATTAATACCTCACCGGCACATGTATAATATAACAGAATACACAAGAACTGGATACACAAAAACGTCAGATTAATTCCTATCATAAGTAGTACCAAACTGTCATTGACGCCTTCGGCTAGGTGGATAAAACGGGACGCACGTTATCACAATAGTGAACAGAATTTATCTTGACGAATGTTTAAAGACAGACAGACAGATAGACATAGTTTATTAAAGTGTCCCATGTATGTAAACAAGATATAAAATACATATAAAATAAACGCATAATGATTTACATACATCCAGCCTTAACAGGCTTATGAGACGCTGTTATCTAGAGGGTCAAAATATACATCATAGAAAGATTTTTATAAAACCATATAAATACATAACCTTAGGCAAAAATATCTTAAATCTCTCTTCATGTAAATATAGCATGAAATTCAGTCATATATTTCACTAACATGGTACTGACTAGTCGATTTGAACCACTGCTTCACGGTTCACTGACTGCCGTGGATGCATATTTTCAAGGGTACAGCTTCATTAAGCCTTATGCAACCAACCATAAAATGTGCTGTTTTAAGCGGTCTGTCTTTTGGGAGGTCTATCTTATGGGAAGATACCGTTTTTTTCCATGGGGCGGGATATAAATGATTTATTCTGCCTGATGATTTGTACAACACCACCCAAGCAGTGCACAACCGTGCACCAGGCATACATTGTAATTTGTTTGGTTGTAGAAAAAGTCATGGAAAAAGTAAAAGATTTGGGTAGGAAAAAGTCATAGCGAAATAGTCATAAACTCAAAAAAGGTCAGTATTGATAATGTATTTATTTAACAAGTCATAACAATATTATCATCAACAGCACTACCACATTTGAACCTAACATATAAAATTAATGTTATCATTCAAGTAAAATACATGACATCAACAAAAAAAAGTCATCATAACACTTTCATCTGCAACAGCACTACATCAGTCAGTTGTCCTTGCATATTTTATTTAACCGAATGTTCCAGCCAATGCCGTGAAGAGGTTGGATCACAGTCTTACGGCCAGGGGGGTCGTATATTAGCTGCTAGAAGGAAGCCATTTGAGTAAAAGCATTAACTGATAATCCCATGAGTTCATTAATCGGTGTGATATCGTCAAGCTCAAAGCTAGTTAAACAAACAATCATGTGACTTGTGACTTTTAATCCCACAATCCCACAATAATAATCTGTTCATTTCTACTGTTTTGATAAGATCCAATTGCTTACAGCGTCACACTAAAGGAATAATTAACTTGAAAGTGAAATAGTATAAACACAGTAAATAACTGGAGAACATGATGTTTTATGATAGTTATTTTTTCTATGTCCTTTCTTCAATGACTTTTTTCCTATGACTTTTTTCCGTCCACCATTTGTTCAAGGTCACGTGAATCAATCAGAGATAGATATTATCACATGAGGTAGGGTAAATGTGCAATGGACGTGCTTATGAACCTTGAACTTGCAGTTACATTTAATTATTTGTGTACAGATATTGGTCTAGAATAATTTATCAATTCGTTTAGTCTTGAAGATGTATTGATGTAGGGACTCCATTATGTTCTTGTTGACATTGTTGGTAGCTAGAGGTGTTCTTAATTTTCACAGTTTGGAGTGAGTGAGCGAGTGAGTTTAGTTTTAGGCTGCACTCAGCAATATTCCAGCTATATGGCGGCTGTCTGTAAATATTCGAGTCTGGACCAGACGATCCAGTGATCAACAAATTGAGCATCGATTTGAGCAGTTGGATGAGTGAGTTTAGTTTTAGGCTGCACTCAGCAATATTCCAACTATATGGCAGCGGTCTGTAAATAATCGAGCCTGGACCAGACAATCCAGTGATCAACAGCATGAGCATCGATCAGCGCAATTGGGAACCGATGACATGTGTCAACCAAGTCAGCAAGCCTGACCACCCGATCCCGTTAGTCGCCTCGTACGACAAGCATGGGTTACTGAAGATCAATTCTAACCCGGATCTTCACGGGTTCGGCGCAACCGGGAACCGATGACACGTGTCAACCAAGCCAGCGAGCCTGACCACCCGATCCCGTTGGTCACCTCTTACGATAAGCATGGGTTATTGAAGGCCAATTCTAACCCGGACCTTCACGGGTTTCACAGTTTTGTCTTCTTGAGAGGGCACGTAAGTCTCACAACATTTGAAGTAAATTTAGATATACCAGGTTTATAATAGTAGGATACTTGTGTTTTTAAGTGATGGCTAAATTTGTGCCCAACCGCCACCGTATGAAGGGACCATGTAAGTCCTTCTAGGGTGGGTGGGGTGAAGGGGTGGTATGGGAGCATTGAGGGGGGCAAGGCAGGCTGAGCGAGTGTAGTAATTGAGGGGCTATGGGAAGCCTTGACCGTGGAGTTTGTTATGGTTGGTGCTGAGAGGCGGCGGGAGTCGGTGGTGGCTGGAGGCGCGCGGACCTCGGAGGAGACAGTAGTTGTTGGCAGGTAGAGTTGGTGTGAAATAATGAAGGAAAAGAGAGGCGCGGACCTCTGAGAAGACAGGTGGTAGGAGAGAGAGGGAAGTTATAGATGGCTTGATAGTGAGCAGAAAGTGGATCGAGATTGCTAGGTTGAGAGGTGGGCGCGGACGTCGGAGAGGACAGTCACGCACATATGGTGAATTTGGAGTGACTACATACCTATCACATGTTTAAGTGGCATTTAGAAGGTGGTGTGATGAACCACAAGGAGAGTTCTATGGATATACACCTTCTTTAATATGATATGAGCGACGTTTCGGTGTAGCTACTAACACCGTTATCAAGCAAATGATATCATATAGAACTCTCCTTGCTGTACATACCTATCCGTGAAACAATTAAGTAACGAAAACAATAGGCGAGAGCTTTCAATGCAACTGATAGCTCATGCGGGGAATTAATGACAGATGGTCGGATTGGGATGTGCTGATAGAAAGCCACTTTTAAGAGAACAAGAGTTGAAAATGGATTTAAGTCAAATTAAGTCAAAATGAGTTGAAATTTGTGTCATGATGCTTATAAATATACACTCATTCATTTATAACCTCCAAAACATGAATTCTGATCGAAATTAAACATTCTCGCCCATGGGCCAACATATTTTCGCCCATGGGCGAGATTTTTTAATATCGCTCTAAGTTAGTCGAATTAAGTCAAAAGGAGTTGAAATTTGTGACATGATGCTTATAAACATACACTCATTCATTTACAACCTTCAAAACATGGAAAAACATGTATTTTGAGTAAAAGGAAATATTCTCGCCCATGGGCCAAAATGTTTTTCGCCCATGGGCGAGATTTTTTAATATCGCTCTAAGTTAGTCAAATTAAGTCAAAATGAGTTGAAATTTGTGACATGATGCTTATAAATATACACTCATTCATTTATAACCTCCAAAACATGAATTCTGATCGAAATTAAACATTCTCGCCCATGGGCCAACATATTTTCGCCCATGGGCGAGATTTTTAATATCGCCTAAGTTAGTCGAATTAAGTCAAAATGAGTTGAAATTTGTGACATGATGCTTATAAACATACACTCATTCATTTACAACATCAAAACATGGAAAACATGTATTTTGAGTAAAGGAAATATTCTCGCCCATGGGCCAAATGTTTTTTGCCCATGGGCGAGATTTAAAATATCGTTCTCAGTTAGTCGAATTAAGTCAAAATGAGTTGAAATTTGTGTCATGATGCTTATAAACATACACTCATTCATTTACAACATCCAAAACATGGGAAAACATGTATTTTGAGTAAAAGTAAATATTCTCGCCCATGGGCCAACATATGTTTCGCCCATGGGCGAGATTTTTTAATATCGCTCTAAGTTAGTCGAATTAAGTCAAAATGAGTTGAAATTTGTGACATGATGCTTATAAACATACACTCATTCATTTACAACCTCCAAAACATGGAAAAACATGTATTTTGAGTAAAAGGAAATATTCTCGCCCATGGGCGAGATTTTTTAATATCGCTCTAAGTTAGTCAAATTAAGTCAAAATGAGTTGAAATTTGTGACATGATGCTTATAAACATACACTCATTCATTTATAACCTCCAAAACATGAATTCTGATCGAAATTAAACATTCTCGCCCATAGGCCAACATATTTTCGCCCATGGGCGAGATTTTTTAATATCGCCCTAAGTTAGTCGAATTAAGTCAAAATGAGTTGAAATTTGTGACATGATGCTTATAAACATACACTCATTCATTTACAACCTCCAAAACATGGAAAAACATGTATTTTGAGTAAAAGTAAATATTCTCGCCCATGGGCCAAAATGTTGTTTTTCGCCCATGGGCGAGATTTTGTAATATCGCCCTAAGTTAGTCGAATTAAGTCAAAATGAGTTGAAATTTGTGTCATGATGCTTATAAACATACACTCATTCATTTACAACATCCAAAACATGGGAAAACATGTATTTTGAGTAAAAGTAAATATTCTCGCCCATGGGCCAACATATGTTTCGCCCATGGGCGAGATTTGTTAATATCGCTCTAAGTTAGTCGAATTAAGTCAAAATGAGTTGAAATTTGTGTCATGATGCTTATAAACATACATTCATTCATTTATAACCTCCAAAACATGAATTCTGATCGAAATTAAACATTCTCGCCCATGGGCCAACATATTTTTCGCCCATGGGCGAGATTTTTTAATATCGCTCTAATTTAATCGATTTAAGTCAAAATGAGTTGAAATTTGTGACATGATGCTTATAAACATACACTCATTCATTTACAACCTCCAAAACATGGAAAAACATGTGTTTTGAGTAAAAGTAAATATTCTCGCCCATGGGCCAACATATTTTTCGCCCATGGGCGAGATTTTTTAATATCGCTCTAATTTAATCGATTTAAGTCAAAATGAGTTGAAATTTGTGACATGATGCTTATAAACATACACTCATTCATTTACAACCTCCAAAACATGAATTCTGATCGAAATGAAACATTCTCGCCCATGGGCCGGCCCATGAGCCACTGTTCGCCCATGGGCAGGCCCATGGGCGAGCGAGTTTAAATTAAAAGTTTTCGAAAAAATTTTTTTTGCATTTTTTTGGTCATCCTTGGCATATGTTCATAACAACTGCATGTTTAATTTGGTCAAATCCCTTGTCAGAAAGTGCCCACAGTGCGGAGAGTTTCTGGACTTTTTACCATATTTTGTGAGTCCAGAATTAAATTGTGACGGACAAAGATGTTTATCCATGCAGGTAGCAAAGGTACTCTAAGGCCCCATGGTCCCTTGTATGGTGATCTACCTTTGGTTGCTGGCGATATATAGCCCGTTTTTAATTGTATTGGCCCAATTTTAAATCCTGTTTTTAGAGATATATAGTAGTTTTATTTTTTGTGTCTGTGATATTCTAGTTCGTTTTATTGTCCTTCGTTGACAGGCTTTTAGTGATTTACATGCATTTAAGATGAAGTTAAAAACTATTTTTAGCCTCGATATGGCTGAAATAATGCCAATGTGACTTTAAATTTTAACTCACTCACTCACTATTTATGTTTGTTCTTAAAGTCTACAATAGTCTCTCATAACCCTAAACGGGTGGCTCACTTTTATTCTGTATTATAGCTTATATATGTCCTGTATTTTACAAGTGAGGTGAGACTCAAATATATAATCTGTATGTCTGTATTCGATTTTGCGAGCATACCACTCGCCAAGGCCAATGCACGTGAGAATAAGTAATATGTACCCATACAGATAAAACATTTCCAAAGGAATGGAATTAATTGTCACATTTTCCCTTAATTTCTCTTCATCATCTCTTTCCTCCTTGGCTTCATCATTGCATTTTATGGATCTTGTAAATCCAATATCCCCTACTTTTTTAATGGTATTTATAAGATAGGTCTGACTGATCAAATCACTCTTATTTTCCTGCAAGATCGCATCTAAAAAGACTTCATTACATAATATTAAATTGATCTCTCTGTTACGACCCCTAATTTTAGGTTAACATGATCCTCCCTTGGTTAAAGGTTTGTTCCCTCCGAAATGCAAGCGGTATTAACCCTAGTTTAGAAAATATGAGCCATGACGGTTGGGCTGATTTCATAGCATGTGCATCACGAGACAAACAGATTTGTTGACTGTCATTTTTTTAATATTATTATTACTCATTTTCCATGTCCCTCATACATATAATTTATCTATAATTCATTTATTTTCCAGGTAAATTTAAACCGTCCACAAGAATGCCGGGATTCATCATGTGACACCCACGCTGATATATGAAGAAGATTCAAGCAAAGAATTACAGTTCGACACGCATCGGAGGTCTTGGCCTTTCGCAGGAAGTCTTGGCCCTTCACAGGAAACCTTGGCCTTTCAGAGGAGGTCTTGACCTTTCACAGGAGATCCTGACCTTTCAGAGGAGGCCTTGGCCTTTCACAGGAGGTCTTGGCCTTTCAGAGGAGGTCTTGACCTTTCACAGGAGATCCTGACCTTTCAGAGGAGGCCTTGGCCGTTCACAGGAGGTCTTGGCCTTTCAGATGAGGTCCTGGCCTTTCACAGGAGGTCTTGACCTTTTACATGAGATATTGGCCCTTAACAGGAGGTCTTGGCCTGTCATACTGACCTCAAACATGTCATTGGCCAGAAAGCTGGGTTTTTTATATCACAAAAATTCTAAATTTTACAAAAGTCCACCATTATGAGTGAGTGAGTGAGTATGGTTTTTACGCCGTTTTTAGCAATATTCCAGCAATATCACGGCCGGGGACACCACAAATTGGCTTCACACATTGTGCCCATGTGGGGAATCGAACCTGGGTCTTCGGCGTGACGAGCGAACGCTTTAACCACTAGGCTACCAAACGGCCACCCATTATGTGCTTATATATTTGACATATGCGTGTGCCTCGCATATTTTCATGCTGTATTAATAAGTATGATAACATTAAAGACATAACAAAAAATACATAATGGCTGCTTTACACGTTCCAAAACTTTTCTTCATGTTTGTAGTTATGTCCATGTTGATTATGTGTTTAGTTTTAATTCTACATCAGGATATTCTGCTGCAAGAAAAGTATATTGTCAATCATTCTGAAATACATAATTGGATCCAGGACCTCAACATTTCATCTGGAAATCTTAACACAACTGGACCAAGCTTCAACAACACGATGCTTCCTGATGAGGTCGTCCAGGACCTGTTTTCAAGATGGCGAACAACCACGTCACGTGACTACACTCTAACGGTGGCAGTCCGTGGTCGTCTGGGAAACAATATGTTTGAATATGCCTCATTGCTAGGAATTGCTGTCAGTACAGGAAAAAAGGCTCTTATTCCAAAATCAATAGAACTGAACATACTCTTTAATATATCTTTCATCGGGGACATGCGCAATCAGTCTTCGACTCGTGTTTTAGAGAGACAATATGGCGCTTATGACCGCAAGCTCCTTACACTGCCCGATGGAAATGTTGAAGTCTGGGGCTATCTTCAATCATGGAAGTATTTCCACTGCATCAAAGCCTCGATAAGAAAAGAGTTCATCTTCAGACAAAAATACATCGATCTCAGTGGTCAGTGTTTTGAAAAATACACAAATAAGCATAAAAACCGAACTGTTATCGGGATTCACGTTCGACGCACAGATATGACTTCTGGAGGAAATAGAGGCTATGTGGCTGCCCCTTTGTCGTATATTAAAAAAGCCATTGCACATATGAATATAAAGTTTCACAACCCTCTGTTCCTTATAGCTACTGACGACAAATATTGGTGCAGAAAATATGTTGTTTCCTCGGACATAATACTCATGGAAAATTCAGATCCCTTTGTAGACTTTGCGACCTTGACCTTGTGTGATCACATGATAATGACTGTGGGGACATTTGGATGGTGGGCTGCTTGGCTTGGAGACGGGTATGCTGTATATTACAGAGATTTTCCCAGGCCAGGATCGGGGTTAGATAGAGATCTCATAAAAGAAGACCACTTTCTGCCGCATTGGGTTCCTCTTGGTGCTTGATCATACTCATGTGAAGATCCGGGTTAGAATGCTTGTCTTAAGGAGCGACTAACGGGATCGGGTGGTCAGGCTTGCTGACTTGGTTGACACATGTCACCGTATCCCAATTACGTAGAACATTTGATCACTGGATTATCTGGTCCAGACTCGATTATTTACAGACCGACGTCATGTAGCTGGACTATTGCTGAGCGCGGCGTAAAACAACAACCAACCAACTTAAGTTTTCAAAGAAGTGAGATTAGTTTTGGTTCCGTGAAATTAACATGCTCAACGTTAAACTTTATGCCAAATTTGCCTTTTATTTTACAAATGATTATCGACATTTTGTTCTGCAGTTGGAACATTTTACGGAAAACACAAACTTTTCAGTTACATTAAATGACTAATAAATATTTCATATTCTAAGGGCCTTATACAAAAATGTTTTGCTGTATTTAATTAGTGACGATTTTATGAACAACATGGTGCTGGTTTGTTTCAAAACCCTTGTTTTTCGTTGCTTTTGACAATGTTTCACTTCACTCAAACTCAACCAATATTGAATCAGTTGCTTCCCTGCAAATTCCAACACGTTGTTCAAATTGCCCATTAAGCACACAAAACGTTGCCTTCACCTTAGAGTATAAATGACCACACCATGTTTTAAACGTTTATATATGACCATCACATTTTAGGCTGTTCCCATACGTTTTGTTTGTAGTATATATGGCATTTCACGGATATGAGTTTAGTATTCTGTTTATTACTCTCCAACAGATAGAAACTGCCTACAGTGTGATGACTCTCAGCTTTCCACGAGTCAGGCACGGTCTACTACCATTGTGACAGAGGTATTAGCATTATGACGTCATAACTGTAACCATTATGACGTCACATGTCTAGCGGTATTACACAAGTGTAATATTGCCCTAGAAATATTACACTGCAATATTTTCCACGGGCGAGTAATAAGTCCTGCTAGCTTATGTACACAGCAAATAAACTTGTCACCACAACAGATAACTGCAAACTGTGGTTTTCATGACGTTGCAAAGCCCCATTTACGTGTAGCGTTATTAACAACATTCATGCTTGTTTAACACTAAATCATTATATATTTTATTACATGATTGACGACCGCCTGCGTGGTGTAGTGGTTAAAGCGTCCGCCCGGAGAGCGGAAGGTCGCGGGTTCGATCCCCGACCGCGTCATACCAAAAGACGTTAAAATATGGTACTTGTTGGTCCCTGCCTGGCGCTAAGCATTAATTGGTACAACAAGGACTGGTCGGCTCGGAGTCAGTATACTGTGTCTGAGTGGGGTATTCATGCTTCACTGCGGCATGGTATCTCAGTGAGCTAGCACTATAAAACCAGCTTCAGTCTGGGCTAGTACAAGCAGCCGCACATACACACGCATGCACGTCGTCATATGAGCGAAATAATCTACTAATCTATTCATCTCAATTATTGATTTTAGTGTGTGTACATCAGTAGAATCTGATCATTTGCCTATTGTTTGTCAGCTAAAGTGTTTCTTCCAGAGGATTGGCGAATCGTAGCATTATGATACAATTGCGATTAAGAAATATAAGTGGAGACCTTCCCATGCAGACAAGTTTGACTCAACTATAAAAGTAAAATTAAAATCACTGCCTCTTGATGTCTTTCATGAGATTACTATGGATAATCCATCTCTAGGTGCAAAAATGCTGACTGACATTATCCAAAAACTGCGTCTTCTTGTGGAATGAACTCGAACTCTGTCAGGAGACGGGATAATCATAATCAGCAATGGTTTGATCAAGACTGTGAAAATTTAAAACAAGATAAGTATGAACTTTTGGATAGAACTCGCCTGTCTGGGGATTTTTCTTACCTTCAAGAGTTTTATAAAGTTCGAAATAAATTCAGAGAACTTTGTCGTCACAAGAAGGAGGAATATACAATAGCAATAACCAACTCTATATTATCAGATTTTTCTTCTGGTAAAAGGGTCAAATCTTTTTGGTCTCATTTTAGTAGCGCTACATGCAAATCTGTAGCATCAGTTGACTGTTTGTCATGGGTTGAATATTTTAAAGATGTATTAAATATTCAAGATATTCATAATGGTGAAGATTTTTTCGCATTTACAAAGGATTTCATTGTAAATCATGATGTGCAAGAATCCGTCTGTGGAATCTGTAATAATGATGATACAAATAATATTGTGAATAATGACATAAGGATTGAAGAGGTGGAGTTTGTTTACGACCTAATAAAAGTCCTGGTCCAGATGGCATTCAACCTGAGATGTTTAAAGTTAACAAAATTGTTTTGCAGTCATATCAAAACAGGTCAGGTCAATTTCCAGATCAGTGGTCACGTAGTATTATATTTCCATTGTATAAAAAAGGAAGCATTCATGAAGTAAATACTTATCGTGGTATATCTCTTATGGATATTTGTGGCAAAGTTTTTACTTCCATTTTGAACAGGCGTTTGAAAGAGGTTGTTGACTGTTAGATCTGTACCCTGAGTGTCAAGGTGGCTTCCGTAAAGGCTGTCCTACGGTTGATAACATTTTTACACTCCAAAGAGTTATACAGAAATATTTGTCAAAAACAGGAAGTAGATTTTATTGTTTATTTGTTGATTTCCGTAAGGCGTTCAATTCAGTTAATAGAGATCTTCTTTGGTTTGTTCTGTTTTCTAATAGTGTCCATGGTTCTATGTTCAATATCATTAGAGATATGCAATCAAAGACAAAGGCTAGTGTTAAGCTAAGCACTTTAAATGTTTCGGAATATTTTGATTCTTTGAGTGGGGTTCGGCAAGGTTGTATTTTAAGTCCTCTTCTATTTCCGTTGTTTGTTAACCAGTTGTATACGGAAATAATTACTTGTGGTGACAGGGGCGTATTTATTGACGCAGAGTTTATGGAATTGTATTTGCTACTGTATGCAGATGATTTACGTTTGTTTGCAGATTCTGCCATTAGTCTTCAGAGGAAGATCAACGTATTACTACAGTTTTGTAAAAAATGGGGCTTGTCTGTAAATTTTGAGAAGACAGAGTTCCTAATCTTTAGAAATAGTGGTAAATTAAGGCGGTTTGAATCTTGGTACTTTTGGTGATTATAAGTTAAACGTTTCTACATATTATTATTTGGGTTTATCGTTTTCAAATATACTTTCATGGTCTAAATCGGTTCAAAATCTGGTAAATAAAGCGAATAACGCCTTGTGCTCAATTAAGGGTTTTGGTAGGAGACTTAAAAATATTTCTCCAACTATTTTGTTCAAAGTCTTTGGCTTACAGATAAAGCCGATATTTTTGTACGCTTCGGAAATATGGGGTTTTGGGAAATGGCATGTTATTGAACAGTTTCACATTAGATTTTGTAAGTATGTGTTGGGTGTAAGTTATAAATGCTCTAACGCAGCTGTTTGGCGGAATGTGGTAGAAATTATATCTATGTTGATAGTTTATTACGTGTTATGAACTATTGGTTTTACGCTTACCAAAGGATAGAAATCCAAAGCAGTGCTATATATGTTGCACAATTTAGACAAAGTTGGTAGGAAAACGTGGGTATATAGTTTCCGAAATACTTTGTTCAATTATGGTTTTGGTTTTGTGTGGGAAGCTCAAGGAGTTGGCAACCAGGAACAGTTTTTGAAAGATTTTCATGTAAGAGTTGCTGATTGTCAAAAGCAATTCATATTTTCAGAAATGCACAAATGTTAATCGCTTGTGGTCTATTCCAGTATCAAAAGTGTATTTTGCACTGAACCATATTTATCTTTATTGAAATCTAAAGATGCGAGGCGTCGAATAGCAATGTTACGAATCGGTGCACTTCCAAGGCACCACATACTTTGTAATATGTGTAATGATAATTTTGAAGAAAATGAATTTCATTTCCTATTTGAATGTAAAGTTTATCATGATTTTTGCGGTAGGTATTTTAAAGCATTACCAAATTTCATAGATCAGCAATACTTTCTGAACACATTATCCGGTACCAAATTTTCAACACTAACAAATTGTTCTTCTTACATTACGGAAGCATTGTCATTGCGTTCTTTATACATATGAATCTGATTGTCAATTGCCACTACCTGATAATTACACGTTTATTTGTATTGTACGTGGGCCAAAGGCCTTGTTACGAAATAAACTTGATTGATTGATTGATTTATTGACAAGCTCATGGAGAGAAGAAACGAGTTCTATGAACGAGTTCGTCATTTCTGTAATTCCATAGACCATCGAGCCGTTGATCAAAGAGATCATGCCCGTGATGATCTGTGTTAGAACTAGTCTTCAGGAACCCAAGTTTTTCGAAAGAGGTGACTAACGGGATCGGGTGGTCAGTCTCGCTGACTTAGATGGCACATGTCATCGTATCCCCATTGCGTAGGAAGACGCTCACTGGATTGTAGGGTCAAGACTAGGTTATTTGCAGACCGCTGCCATATAGCTGAAATACTGCTGAGTGCAGCGTTTAACAAGACATCAACCAATCCAATGGGGGCGATGTGATTGCAGTGGTATTATATATATTCATATTAAGTGCGCTTCAGTGACTTCCTTCCAATCATTTTAGTGTGGGAAAAGATTTTGGTTGACACATGTCATCGTATCCCAAATGCGTAGATCGATGTTCATGCTGTTGATCACTGGATTGTCCGTTCCAGACTCGATTATTTACATACCGCCGATATAAAGCTGGAGTGCGGCGTTAAACAACAAGCTACCCAACCAGGGAAACATCATACGCGCAACATACATTACAAACAAACCACTCAGACACATACACACACACCTCGCACTCACACACAAGCAACACACATCCCACCTCGCACACACACACAAAACACACACATTGACACGTCGCTCTCACACACAAAACACACACATTACCACCTCGCACTAACACACAAACCACACATTACCACGTCGCACTCACACACAAACCACAGATTAACACTTCGCACTCACATACACACAACACACATTACCACCTCGCTGTCACACAACAAAACACAAATTACCACCTCACACTCAAACAAACCACATATTACCACCTCGCACTCACACACAAACCACATATTACCACCTTGCACTAATACACAAACCACACATTACCACCTCGCACTAACACACAAACCACAGATTACCACCTCTCTCACACACAAACCACACGAATTACCACCTCGCACTCACAGACACAAAAACTACAGATTACCACCCCGCACTCACACAACACAACACACATTACCACCTCATACTCAAAGAAACCACATATTACCACCTCGCACTAACACACAAACCACATATTACCACCTCGCACTCACACACACACACAACACACATTATCACCTCACCCTCAAACAAACCACATTTTACCACCTCGCACTAACACACAAACCACATATTACCACCTCGCACTAACACACAAACCACAGATTACCACCTCGCACTCACACACAAACCACATATTACCACCTCGCACTAACACACAAACCACAGATTACCACCTCGCACTCACACACATTACCACCTCGCACTCACACACAAACTACACACACATCGTTCCTCTCACATCCCACTTCTATGTCAACAGAAATATACAATAACGAAAAACATTTCATTTTGGATTTATCAGGAAATCACGTCACCTCGCAACGTACGTAAATAAACACACTGTTCGCTTGTCGTTAACTCACTGTTGCTATGTTACGAACGTTATGTTGACAGCCAACCGCTAGATTCTCTAATGTCTGGATTCTCTAATCCAATGGGGGCGATGTGATTGCAGTGGTATTATATATATACATATTAAGTGCGCTTCAGTGACTTCCTTCCAATCATTTTAGTGTGGGAAAAGATTTTGGTTGACACATGTCATCGTATCCCAAATGCGTAGATCGATGTTCATGCTGTTGATCACTGGATTGTCTGTTCCAGACTCGATTATTTACATACCGCCGATATAAAGCTGGAGTGCGGCGTTAAACACAAACACACAAACCACAGATTACCACCTCGCACTCACACACAAACAACACACACATCGTTCCTTTCACATCCCACTTCTATGTCAACAGAAATATACAATAACGAAAAACACGTGAGTCTGGTTCATTTTGGATTTATCAG
Source organism: Haliotis rubra (assembly GCF_003918875.1). Classification (NCBI taxonomy): domain Eukaryota; kingdom Metazoa; phylum Mollusca; class Gastropoda; order Lepetellida; family Haliotidae; genus Haliotis; species Haliotis rubra. The sequence continues at coordinate 146,032 of NW_025765230.1, read as the reverse complement.
GAAATCACGTCACCTCGCAACGTACGTAAATAAACATACTGTTAACTGTTAACTTGTCGTTAACTCACTGTTGCTATGTTACGAAAGTTATGTTGACAGCCAACCGCTAGATTCTCTAATGTCTGAAAGAGGTACATTGTATACTTGTTGAAATATCTGCTTAAAAACCACACAATTTCACATTGTAAATCTGGTCAGTCGTAAGGTTTGCCGTAGATAGTTCGACAACCCCAGGAACGTGAGTACAGTCGAACACCGTTGTGTCGAAGTTGAAGGGACCTACATAAATGCTTCGAGTATTCCACAGTGCGACACAAGCACCAAATGATGACTAATTAAATAATAAGCAGAGACAAAGCTTTACTTCGAGACACCATAAGTTCGACACAATAACAGTTCGCCACAATAGAGCTCAAAACCTTTAGAGTTCGACACTTAGAGTTTAACAGAATAAGAGTTCGACACAAGGTGAGCTCGACACAAGAAGAGTTCGACACAATAAGAGTTCGACACAACCGTGTTTGACTGTATATGTGCAATCAGGCCTACCAACGAAAGCCAGCAGATAGCAACCAAGCTATAGTATGAACATACTTGAAATAGAAATAGCCACACACATTACACCCGTGAGACTATCACCATTAAGTGTGCATCGGAATGATTGAAACACGCCACGTTTACAGAAGACATTGCAACAATCTGAATACCTGCCAATGTGTTGCTGCGGGTGTCACTCACTGTTTTGGTTCCATCGAGTGAGTTTAATATTTACGCCGCTTTTAGCAATAATCCAGCAATATCACGGCGGGGGACACCAGGAATGGGCTTCACATGTTGTACCCATGTGGGGAATGGAACCAAGGCCTTCGCTGTGACGACCGAAAGCTTCAACCACAAGCTCACCCCGTGGTTCCATCGAAAATGTGGTGGGGTTGAATGAAAACGATAAATTCTGAATGGTATGTCTTTGGTAGGCCTGACGATGATATCACAGAAATCAAGAGCAGTTTGATGATGTCAAATATATTTGACGTCCATGATATGTTTGGCGTGAACGGACAAGAATAATTTTCAATAATACCAAGATGTAATAATGTAAACATATCTTCTAACCACACAAACAGGACCACTTGGTGAACGATCTCATGAACCACCAGCATGTCACGGTACGGGTTCGAACCCAGACTAATTTGTATTGGTTTGTCTGCACCATGCCTATTGTCTTGGTTTCACGAAGGCTAAAATCTGCATCACTTCTGGATATTTCCCATACCAGGTCACCCTTCCATGAAATTACGACATAGTGACACCTTAACCATAGCTGGATGGCTGTAATGTACCAAACGATACAACTGACTGACTGAGTTTGGTTTTACGCCGCTTTTAGCAATATTCCAGCAATATCACGGCGGGGGACACCAGACAAACTATACAAATACATGTGTGTTCAGATGACTATTTCAGAACAGGTACACCGCCAGGTTCGTATCTAGGCCCCTGTCTATTTGTTATACACTACCGGCCAAAAGGGAATACACACTATTGTTGGATGTGGGTACAAAGTAACAAAGTCTGCCGAATTTGATAGGTGTATCACACCTGTATTTTGGACATAAAATTTGCAATGTTAGGCCACTAACTTCTACATGGTAATTTCTCAATAGCGGATGTAACTGTTTGATTAAATTCAGTTTTCATGGTATCCTTTCAATTGCCCGACCCTTTACATTACGAGCACAACATTTTATCGAATTCACAAATTTCATTCAAATAACCCCGAGCAGCTGTTGACATATAACGCGCAGGTGATCTGTATATCATTTCACTGTAACGAAATAATATACAATATAGATATATAACAAAAGTAGAAGAAAATGACTTAAAAGTACACAGCAGTTCAAACGCGATTTATAAATGAATTATGTATTGTGACAAATCACGTGATCAAATAATAAATGAAATACACATAAAAAGCAGGTGATGTAAGCGACACTGTACGTCGCTGTAACGTGAAGGGTTCGTGTCAAGAATAAATAGCTATTTACATTAAGTCTTGAAAACAAATATATCTGTACACACGTGAATATATAACATTTACAACCAAAGAGATCAGTTGTGTCCTGCTGTGCATTAAAGTGTATATCAACATCCTCAGATAAAGCTTGGATATTGCATCATGCTTTACAGTGTATGTCAACATCCTCAGATAAAGCTTGGATAATGCATCATGCTTTAAAGTGTATATCAACATCCTCAAATAAAGCTTAGATAATGCATGACGTGTATACATTAACACAATGCATCTCATGCATATGTTGGTGTTATACCCAATGTTTTGTCTGATTTGTAAAAGCGGTTTTCTTGCATTCACGAACTCGAAACTTAAAGCAGGAGTGAGTGAGTATGAGTTTACGCCGCTTTTAGCAATATTTCAGCATTATCACGGCAGGGGACACCAGAAATGGACTACACATATTGTACCCATGTGGGGATCCAAACATGGGTCTTCAGCGTGACGACTGACGCTTTAACCATTAGGTTACCTCACGCTTCGCTGAACAAATGCAGCTTTTGCGTGACGATCTCACACAACGTAGAGATTAAATACACATGTGCCTATTTGTGGGATTCTATCTGACTCGTGACTAAATCGAGATAAATTGGTCCAAGCAAAGTTAATATGGTTTTAAGCTGCTTTTGGCAATATTCAATCAATATCACGTCTAACGACACTGAAATCGTGATACACAGTTTTTACCATTTCGGGAATCGAACCGGGTGTTAAGCGTGACGGGCGACACCTGAACCACTAGACTACCACGTCGCCTGAGATGTAAAGGAACATTTGGGTGAACAATATAAAGAAAGCAAGTTTTAAAATGTAAATAACGTTGGTAGGGCAAAACAGAAGATATAAGAAAAAAACCTAATTTGGAAATAAGCGCACTATTAGTATTTACATGACATAAGCGACAACGTACAAGGAAGTATAGAACGTCTTGTTAAGGCAGGATATTGGAGAAACTGCAAACAGTCCCCAAAACCAAATATCGTTGCATGGATTCGTCAACAACAGTAAAAGGTCCACGCACAAATAGATATAATAATAATTATAATAATAATACCTGGTAGTCATGATTACATAAATATGCATGATTCGCAATAACAGGTGTCACGTGACGTACCTTTCCACATCAACACACTGCGAGTAGGGGCGTGATATCATGCAATTACCTTACAAGGTGATTCGATATAGCGCGGGAATACTTCCAAAACGCCATTATGACGTCATTACATTTGTGTGATCTTGTTTCGACATTATAGTGGCATGGTTTTCGACCGTGTGGCTCGATTACGTGCCATGATTTTTCACACACTGGCTTCGTTGAAACGCTTTTGGCTCAACACAGGGACATGTAACAGTTGTGGGGGATTTCCATATTACACCACTCAGGGGAGATAACTCATCCCTCTAGTGACAACATTACACAATTCAGGGGAGATAACTCATCCCTCTAGTGACAACATTACACAATTCAGGGGAGAATCTGGGATGTAGGTCACTGTGACCATTATTACAGCAACACAATACAATGTACTTAGGACCAGGACTGAGTTGACGCATGGCAGATGGGTACCCGGTAGGGCGGGTATATAATGTCACTGGTGACCCCCTGTAGCCTCACGGAGAGCTTGAGTTGTGTAGTCCCAGGAAACTGAGAACGAAAATCAAGTGCACATGTATCCGGGGCGATATTTATACAGAACCGTTAACATACACTTGAGTAGAATTTGGTGAATGAATAAATTTGAAACTGACAGACTTTGGAAATCCTGGAATTCCATCACCCGACAAAACAGTCGAATACACTTGCTTCTGGTGTCACGCGTGTGTTCATTTTGCAGTTGCAAGCTGTCCATAAACTCCACAAGCTTCACTACAATTCACTCTAACACTCCAGTTCATTCCACAACCATGATTTGTTGCCAACCGTGCCAGGGTTACGGAATGAGCCGAGTGGTTACGAATGTTGAACCATGAACGTGGCGGAAAGATGCGACTATGCCCGAGCAGCGTCCTACAAAGGCGAACCTTCAGGCCTGGTTGAATATATCCAGTGAAGCTTTGCTACGTAAATCACTTGATCGAACTACATGCAGTGCATATCAAAGAGAGTTGACTTTACAACAATGACATAAATAAAATACAAATATACGCTCTTCATGGCATGGAAATATCCATTGCCGCATCAGCACCCCATAGTCTTCAGCAAATCACAAATGGAATCATCCACTTCAGGCGCACGCGCCTCGATGTCGGTGGACCACGTGACAGAATATGCAAAGAGGATGACGTCACAGCTGTGTCATAAGGTACTCAGGTTGTCGTCACTTCCCGCTCCCCAAGCAACCAGTACGTTTTCACGCTCACCTTGCCCTAGGAACAAACAACGATGACGTTACTTACATCTACGTAGGCGGTATTTACACCTTCGTACACAATACTTACATCTACGTAGGCGGTATTTACATCTTTGTACACGATACTTACATCTACGTAGGCGGTATTTACATCTTTGGACACGATACTTACATCTACGTAGGCGGTATTTACATCTTTGTACACGATACTTACATCTACGTAGGCGGTATTTACATCTTTGTACACGATACTTACATCTTCGTAGGCGGTATTTACATCTTTGTACACGATACTTACATCTACGCAGGCGATATTTACATCTTTGTACACGATACTTACATCTACGTAGGCGGTATTTACATCTGCGTACACGATACTTACATCTACGTAGGCGGTATTTACATCTGCGTACACGATACTTACATCTACGTAGGCGGTATTTGCATCTTTGTACACGATACTTACATCAACGCAGGCGGTATTTACATCTTTGTACACGATACTTACATCTTCGTAGAAGATACTGAAGTTTACGTAGTGGATACTTACATTACGTAAGTGATACTTTCACATACGAAGATGATACATAGAAGATACACCAACGTACAAGATACATCTATGCAGAAGATACTTACATTTACGAAGAAAATGTTTACGTTTATGTAGTTCATATTTACATCTACCTGCGATATTCCTACATCCACGTAGAGAAGATACTTACATCTATGTAGATGATATTTAAATGTAGGCGAATATCATAATTTTCCAGGAAAATGCATCAAATTGTATCGTATCGGTAACCATACTTTCTGGTGTTACCGACACTTTCATAGCATGTCAATATAATGTGTGAGGCAGTGACACAGGTCTGTTATGTTTCACGACAAGCATGGATATAGTGCTCGTAGTAAAACACCAGGGCGAATGTAGTGAGTGAGTGAGTGGGTGAGTGAGTTTAGTTTTACGCTGCAATCATCAATATTCCAGCTATATGGCGGTGGTCTGTAAATAATCGAGTCTGGACCAAACAATCCAGTGATCAACGACAAGACTGCCAGATACATACGCAGGCCATTCGACTCCATCCTCGACGCTGTGTTGACGGTGTCGCCAAACAAGCAGTACCTCGGCATCTTGTGCCCAACAACACCCGCGCACACTGACCCTGTAGAGAGAAAATACAAACCATATATTTCTAAAGAGAAGGTTAAACAGTCTACACACACCATGTCGATAGAAACACAACGTTAAAGAGAGAAATTCGCCAGACAGACAGACACAAACACACAGTATAGAGCAAAATAACATCACACCCAGAGACGCGCACGCACGCGCACATGCTCACGCAAACACACTGTACATATACAAAACAAACATCACAGGGTATACGTTCCGATAAGTCTCCACCTGGATGCATCTACGGCTCGGACCGATAATTTTATTAACTTCCTTTGCTGGCTTTTTATCCAATCAGGTGTCTACGCTGGGAAGTTGAACGTACCAATCACAAGGCTTCTGTCATAACTCACTTTCGCTTCTTTTTTCTAATCGATTAAACTTGGCAACACAATTGTTACAGAGGTACTCTGAAAGGGGTAGAAGGAGAACTGGCTTACATTTTTTGAAGATTTCAGGCCTGTCAATTTGTCTGTACGATTTTTCCTTAAATCTGAGTCGCACAGTGAGCAAACCTTCGCGGATCCGGGGCCGCCATCTCTGTTGACACTGGCAAGCTTGGTTGTAACGGCTAATCTGATTGGCTACTGTGAGAAGGCGGACCCAGCAAAGGGAGGTAAGGGGAGGACACATGAACATTTAATACCAAATCGTAACCCTACCAAAACCTTATTCATTTAAGAAAACACAATACGGTCAGCAAGTCAAAGTGAATCATATTTCGTTTACCTGAATGGATGCCAATCCATAGTTTCAGCTGCTATTGCGGCCGATGGCGGATTTTGAAAGACAGGACAGCGTTAAGTAAAGACAGCGACATCCGGGCTTTTTCCCGCGCGTGCAGTTTCCCGTTTCGTCCAGGTAATCCTGACACCACCATGTAGGCGTCGCCTATCGTCTCAACCTGTCCAAGTACAAGGTAACATGTCAAATAAGAAAATTAGAATACCGTATTCAATACACACCTGGAGAGCAGACAGGGATACAACCAGTCAATCACTAGTTCGTCTGATTCAGATTCACTTTTACTTCAGATCGATTTCTTATAGCTTTAAAAGTGCTGAGTAATAGTCAATATCATTCGATTTCTGATATATTTTTGGAACAATTCATGTACAGTACGTGTTATTAACAAAATGCTGTTATTTGGCAGGGTTCTTTGGAATAAATATCGCCCTTCACATCTGACGACCAATCAGCGTGCACTTCATCGATGCAGGTCATCTGACAGTTCATTCAACAATCATTTTAACAATTTATCAATACAGAAGATTGACATCGACGCTGACAATGTCTTATGGTATGAAACATGTGACAGGTGCTACTGTTTCTCTACATTTACACCGACGGGACATTACAACGAAGGGATACTTACCTTATAAACATCGAAATGTTCGATGATCGAGTCAAAGGTTGTATAGAGGTCAATCAGCAAATCTATCACCTAAAACCAATCAAAGATCGATAACTTCTGCACCAGTAAAAGAATGAGAAAGGTTTTACGCCGCGTTTTACATTAACCTGGCGACATACAAAAGGTTTCACTGAGTATAACCAACCTGGAATTGTAAACACTCTAGCCTCTGAACTTCCCTACTAACGAGATCGGGTGGTCAGGGTATCTGTCTTGGTTGACACATGCCATCGTATCCCAGTTGCATAGATGCTCATGATGTTGGTCACTGGATTGTCTGGTCCGGACTCGATTATTTACAGACCGACCAACGCCACATAGCTGGAATATTGCTGAGTGCGGCGTAAAACAATAAACGAACCAACCAAATAATGATTAACGTCAGACTGACAACACATCACATTTGTTTCAGATAACTTTCACTAAACAACCCAGGCGGTTACAACAGTGAACAGTTACAGAGGTATAGTCTGTTTGCAGTGAAAACGTACCGATGAATTTCACTTTAAACAAAAAAGTAAATCAAATAAAGTGAAATTAATATTACGAATCGTCATAAGTTTACCTTGCCAATTGAACATTTAAATCTCAGAATTTTATTCATCTTAGGATAAAAGTCGTTTAACAAACGATCATACTTTGAAATCGCTATCATTGGTTTGTATTACAAAGGGGTAAGCGCAGTAGTTGGAACAGTGAAACAAATGCACGTGCGGTTTGTGATGAGCGTTAACTTAGACCACCTCTACTTGTTCTCGGTGTTTCATTTAATGTGCATACCCCCTTGTAATACAAACCAATACAAACACATCCTCTATCTCGATGCCAACAACATGTACCGCTGGGCCATGACTCAGTATCTCCCCACCGGTAGGTTTGTATGAGTGAACGCAAAATATCTTAGCTCTCCCCGAAGACTTCGAGTTAGGATACATATTCAAAGTGGACTTGGACAATAGCTATCCGCTGGCTCCTGAACGCTTGACGGTGAACCCAGACTGGATGTCTGAATGTCAACGAAACATGCTGGGAGACAACAAACCAACTAACGTGGAAAAGCTCGTACCCAACTTGATGAACAAGTCAAAATACATTGTTCACTATCGCAACCTGCAGCTGTACTTGTCGTTGGGGATGTACGATTTCTACTACAACGCGCTGAGGAAACAGTACCGCGACAATCGATGTGAAGTGTTGTACACGGACACGGATTCCCTGCTGATGGAAATTCACACCGAGGATGTGCACGAGGACATGAAAACAAGCATGCACCTGTACGACACCAGCGACTACCCCAAAGATCACCCTATGCACAGCCAAGTCAACAAAAAGTACTCGGCAAGATGAAGGACGAATGCGTGGGCACGCCGATCGCCGAGTACGTCGGCTTGAGACCCAAGATGTATTCCATCAGGAAAGCCGCTGCCGCCGAGATCAGAAAGGTGAAAGGCGTGAAAAAACACGTGGTGAAAAAACACATCAAGCACGTCATATTCAAGGAAGCCCTGTTCAAGAATAAAACGTTCATACACCAGATGAATATGCTGAGAAGAGACGGACACAAGATATACGGACTGAGAATATACAAGACATCGCTGTCTCCCATGAACACGAAGCGATGGATCGGCATCGAGTCACCACTTACACACACATATTAAATAAGTAACACGCAGGCAATATTACATGATGGAGAAAATTTATTACAGCCGGCGCGACCATCCCAAAACTCGCCAAAGCAGCTAAAAAACAAGCCATCTGGCAAGTCTACCTGCCAGCGCCTCGGTACATTCCGAGAAGAAAATTCGGCATTTCAACGCCAAATCACGTGCACCAAGCCGACCTCCTGTTTCTCCCTCACGACAGGGTGAGACGCCAAACCTACAAGTACGCCCTGACAATCGTTACATTACAAGGAAGCCGAACCGTTGACGACCAAAGATACGAACGAAGTCGCCAAAGCCTTAGAACGCATCTACAAACGCAGTCGCTTGACATGGCCTGCCGTATTGCAAATTGATGCCAGACACGAGTTCATGGGAGCCGTGTCGCAGCTGCTACACAAAGTCCAAGTGAGACGAGGTATAGCGGGAGCTCACCATAGACAAGCAATCGTGGAGAGATTCAATCGCCCCTTAGCCGAATGCCTGTTCTCACACCAGTACTCGCAGGATTTAATGGATCCCAGAAACAGAAACACGGAATGGGTCGTACGCTTACCGCCAGTGGTGGATACATCAACAATGAAGTAACCAGACTCGTGGGCAAGAGACCCGTCGAAAAATGAAATCTGTTAACAACACCAAATCGGCAGCAGCACGTCGCGATAAAACGGAGAAAACATTACCAGACCGGGTAAGTGTTAGATACTTGTACGAGCCCGGCGAATACTAGGGAGACAGCTGAAAACGTGCCACCAATCCGATATGGTCCATGAAAACGTACAACATCGACCGGTCGACATCAAAGATGGCGAACCGAACTTGTACTACTTATAGGACGGGCTGCCGAGAGCATTAGCAGAGAGGAGTTAATGATCGTACCTCATGACACAGTCCCTTGTCGATCGCCCACTGTATGATAATTCTATGATTTTGTGTGTGTGTGTGTGTGTGTGTGTGTGTGTGTGTGAATGTGTGTGTGTGTGTGTGTGTGTGTGAATGTGTGTGTGTGTGTGTGTGTGTGTGAATCAAAGGCCTTGATTTTCTTCCCGACCGACCCCATGCTCACTTAATAGTCAAATATTTCAGAAACTATTCTATCGATTTTCGTCAAATTCGTCAAACTCAGTAGTAGTATACACAATGGTTGAACTGCGATAGGAACTTACCAAAGGCTTAATTTTCATTTTTTTTTTTTTAAATTAAGCTTTTGGTGAGGACCTGACGCAGTTCCACCATTGTGTATACTACTCCAGTACACCACCAGATCTATGTATGTGCCAAGTTTGGTGAAGAAAAAACGAACGGTTTTAGAGTTCTGCTCCGGAAAAGAGCACTACCACCAATTTCAGTCTAAGTCAATCTTGTTGCCATGGAAATGCCAAAAATATTTAATTCAGAATACCCAACGTACCATAAGGCACCAGTACACCACCAGATCTATCCATGTGCCAAGTTTGGTGAAGAAATATTGAACGGTTTTAAAGTTCTCCTCCGGAAAAAACAAATGTGTGTGTGCGAGCCTCACCACCCGAACCCGAATCTCCAAGGGTCGAATGCCAAGAAGGCTGCAGCTCATGGGTCAGTCCGGTAGAATAATTTATTCATTAGCTTTTCTGCTGGGATATATCATCTAAGTATCATTGGTGCTGACAGTCGGATCTCCACTCTTATTTATGTCACTCCTCGGGGGGTGGGGAGCTTGCATGATGCAATTTGGCTTACAAGGCCCCCTTAAAAATAAATGTTTGTTTCACACTGATAGTGGTTATATTATCTTACCTTCATGCAAAATACTTCCATTTCATTGGTCAGTGACGCTTTAACAAGTTTCCCGTCACCAATCCCAGGAGGATTACAACTGGAACAAAATTATTACCCGCTGCCACGGTAACGGCAAAATCGCCACCGAGAAGCTGTATCGCTACCAATCGTATGACGTCATAATATGACGCATGCAGTACCCAGAGTTCAAAAACGCGATTAGTTGTTTTTGAGTTCACTATGTACACATTTATTTTACAGACTTTCGCTGCTTTATTGAAACTATTGCATGCACTGAATCGTTTGCACACTCGTCTGAAACATAATTAACCATTTTCATAGCAGTAAAAAGCTCGTCAGAATATGTTTCACTGAATTTAAAAATCCAGTCGACAGGCTGACGCCATTTTGCTCATATGTCATGTAGTCAGTAGCGATCTGAAAATACAATAACATGACATTTTGTACATTTCACATTGCGGTAAGAAACATTATTTAAGCACATTGTGTGCTTCTCCTCGGCTCGGATAACACTGGTACAGAGAGGCGTACGTCAGACCGTTTTACCCTCGAGAAAAGCGTACAGCTTATAAAGACGACAAACAACCAAAATCAAAAGGCAACTGGCCACGTTTCTAAGTGCTTGTGACTCAAGATACGAACCCTTTCGCAGTAGGAAAAGCTATAAAAGTGACAATAAACACACCAAACATCTAGGTGCACTGCAATTGAATGCAGTAAAGGGCATCAGGTAGCTAGTCTGATGGTTACAGAAGCGTTTGTCGGCATTCCAGTATCAGCCTCTTCTCACAGGAAGCTCAACACCAGCGAAGGAACCATTGGGGACAGTGATCGATTTTTGACGAGTGTGAGTGAATTAACGTTTCTAGTCATCTCGGCAGTATTCCAGCCATGTCGTGACTAAAACTAGTAATAAGTTCATGATAAATACCGTTAAATTATAAAAAATCTGTCGACGAAAGTGTTCATTCTAGGTCGCGCCCTTGCGCCATTCGCGCAAATGAAAGTTCATATGACGCACTTTAAAAATACTGGCTGGCCGTGTTGGCGCACTCGAAACATTAAACATGAATCTGAAATGCATTACGTGTTTGTTTTCATGCCTCAACTCAAGCAAAACTTAAAACGCATGCTTAGCTAACTAACAAATGCACTACCTCCCCTCACTGAACCGAGCTGTTGTTTTGAGTACCAAGAACTCTGCACACCACTTTCAGTTGCAAGATGTTTCAAACGACAGTTTGAAGCCTACTATTCAGTGTTATGAGAAAATCTGATGCGCTTTGTAAAGCAGAATCCGATTGGTAGGTTTCTTTGAGTGAGCCAATCACGTTGCATGTAGCAATTTTATACGTTTGTTGCCAAGGGGGACACACCGGCTGTCAAACTCTCATGTCAATCAAAAATTCTTTCTTTTCTTGCGAAAAAGCAAAAACCTTGTCATGGTGACGATACAGAGAGCACAACCAACCGCAACAATGTTACCGAAAAGAGGATGGGTCTGAGAAGAAATTCCAGGACGATGTTTCACGTCCACGTGTTTTTCAAAATACGTGGTTGCAGCTTTTCACATGATAAATTGATTCTGATAGAACACTGTACAGTGTTGAGGTGTTCAGAAGTATTGTTTTAATACTTCTACCAGAAGTTGAGGACAATATATGTGTCTGACTGTTGAGGAAACTATTTAGCGTAACAAGTATTCAGTTTATACTTTATAGTTGATTTTGAAAATTAAAAACTGACATTAGAGCGGTTTCGGGTATTACATTACCTGATTGTAACAACATGATTGTCATTTTTCATTGCTAAGCATCGACTTGTGATGTTTAAATACTATTGTGAAAACTTGTTTCAGTGTTGGAGTGTTCTTTTTTCAAATTCATTTTGAATTAATCCTAACTGTTCAATAAATGTTGAACAAATCTTTCTTTTTTCTTCATTCCCCATGTTCAAAGTGTTGACCTTACCTGTATTGGACGTCAAATATTGTACTGTATGTCTGACAAGTCACAGCAACTTGACATGACCCACACTATTCTCTAAATGGCTCACATGACTGAGGACAGGTGGGCCATAGGCCCAATGTTTATTAAGGCTAGAATGAACCCTGAACATCAGTGTAGAGACCTACGTTCGAAATCCTAGCATCTACACTTGCACGTTTTCTGTCGTCTGTGCTCACTGTGGTTAAAGACACATACAACAGAATATTGAGACAGTATTAATTTTTAAATACATGACTTACGCAGGCGATCCTTGGGAACCGTTGGCTTGTCAAGGATTGCTGCTGGCAAGGTACACCTTCAGGACAATGGGTTGTCTGGACGAAACTCGATTATTCACATACCACCATCGTATAGCTGGAATGAACAACGACGTTAAACAACAAATCAAACCAACACCTTCGGGGCGAATACTGTATTTTGAAACCAGGATCATAGCATCCTTGGGAACTCAACTCTGCAGAAAGAATTGCTGGGCCGAGACGACAGTCACAATGTTTTATGAATGTAACACCTTCCAAACCACTCTAAGGGAATTGTATATTTGAATGACAGATCATCCTCCTTTGTGACAATGCTAAAAGCGGTGTAAAGGTACACCCACTTGTCGGAATGTCTTACCCTCAAATTGCATCCAGATGTTAGGAATGAGAAAGTACAGCATTTGATACGTCACTTTTGTTCAGTGAAAGTAGATGTTATTTGCGTTCAGTTTGGTCATATTGTCCCAAACCGCTGGATATAGATATGTAACTAAACTGACGGGCAAAAGTTAGTATAACGTTTTCAATTTGGTTTGGGGAAATTGAGCATGTCTAAATTCCAATGAAACATCCAAAGCAAACATTGTCAAAGTCACAAGAATATTGCAGAATGGTAGTGATGTCAGTAGATGTAGTCACGTGACCCCTAGCACGAGAAAAAAGGTATAACATGTAATCTTTGAAAATCACGAACATGCACGTGCACCAGTCGGGTAGAAATGGGATGGATACACGCTGGCATATCACAGTAACTGAAAGCACATGCAAAAATGCCGAAGCTGACACAAATTCAGCGAGAGCGAGCCATTGGGAATGCGCGATATGGGAGCTACCCAAGCTCATCTTGCCAGAACGTTCGGCTGTACCCCAGCAACAATCTCCAGGCTGTTCACACGTTACCGGAATACTGGTAGCACTCAAGACAGGCCGAGAAGTGGACGGCCACGGGTCACTACACCCATAGAAGACCGCTACATCCGGACTATCCATCTCCGGAACAGGTTCGTGACGGCAACGTCGACGGCGGCTACGGCACTCGGGCATCGTATCAGTCGTCGCACAGTGACCCGAAGATTGAGATTAGCTGGTATAAGGGCTTACCGGCCTTTCCGCGGAATGGTCCTGACCCTCAGACATCGCCAAAACAGACAGCGGTGGGCAAGGCAAGTATACAGGTGGCAAGTCCGAGATTGGCGACGTGTTCTTTTTTCCGATGAAAGCCGTTTCACCCTTTACAAGTGTGATGGCAAAGAACGGGTATATCGTCGACGAGGGGAACGTTTAGCAAGGCCATGCATCAAAGAAGTTCAACCATTCGGCGGGGTAGGAGTCATGGTTTGGGGCGGTATCTGTGGAGACCAGAAGACCCGTCTGGTTGTAGTGCAGGGCAATCTCAATGCACGGGGGTACATCGGACAGATCCTACAGCCAGTTGTGGTACCCTTCCTACAGAATCAACCCCGGGGTAATTCCTACAACATGACAACGCGAGACCTCACACTGCCAGAGAGACTCGCTACTTTCTGCAACAGAACAATGTTGACGTCCTGCCCTGGCCAGCGTGCTCACCGGATATGAACCCGATCGAGCACCTCTGGGATCATCTGGACAGGAAGATCAGAGGTCGGCAACAAGTTCCACAGAACAGGCAACAGCTAGAGCAAGCACTCAGAGAGGAATGGAACCGCATTCCCAATGACGTCATTCGACGTTTGACGACGTCAATGAGGAGACGTGTGAGGGCATGCATTGACGCAGCAGGGGGTCACACACGATACTGATGTGCACAAGATCCTGTATTCAAGGAATGCCCCTGCTACTGACTCATAAACTCAGATTGTGATAATCGATTTATGCAAAATTCCACCCCTTGCGTGTTTACTTGACAGCGGCTCACAAACTCCTTGAATGAAATTGTTGATTTTTTGTGATTTACAGCTCAAGTGTTTTTTTATTATGATGCATTAAATATTTTTGGGAAATTTCGGTGTATGTCTTTGTTACAGGACGTTCAAAACGTCATATACTAACTTTTGCCCGTCAGGGCAAGAAGAAGAAGTATGAGCCCCGAACTCCTGCTGGCTACCGCTGTGTCTAGACACTGTCTGAGTTACAAAGACTCATAGACTTTTACATGTAAGCGAGTTCAATCTCAAAACGGTTTTCCGACTTTCAGAAAGTGGCGAAATAAATTCGTTTTTTTTTTCCTTTTCTTGTTGTTGTTTGATTGTTTAGCGCTATTATAGACCCTTAAGGGCTGGACTGGTCGGTTTGTTGTTGTTAAACGTCACAGGATACAGTCACCAAAGCTGGACTGATTCGTTGGTTGTTGTTTTATGCCGCTTTATGGGCCCATCAAGGCTGAGTTGGCTGTGTTTTCTGTAATGCCACAGTATAGATCCATCAGGGCTGGGCTGGCTGTGTTTTCTTTAATGCCACAGTATAGATCCATCAGGGCTGGGTTGGCTGTGTTTTCTTTAATGCCACAATATAGATCCATCAGGGCTGGGTTGGCTGTGTTTTCTTTAATGCCATAGTATAGATCCATCAGGGCTGGGCTGGCTGTGTTTTCTTTAATGCCACAGTATAGATCCATCAGGGCTGGGTTGGCTGTGTTTTCTTTAATGCCACAGTATAGATCCATCAGGGCTGGGTTGGCTGTGTTTTCTGTAATGCCACAGTATATATCCATCAGAGCTGGGTTGGCTGTGTTTTATGTAATGCCACAGTATAGATCCATCAGGGCTGGGTTGGCTGGGTTTTCTGTAATGCCACAGTATATATCCATCAGGGCTGGGTTGGCTGTGTTTTATGTAATGCCACAGTATAGATCCATCAGGACTGGGTTGGCTGTGTTTTCTGTAATGCCACAGTATAGATCCATCAGGGCTGAGTTGGCTGTGTTTTCTGTAACGCCACAGGATATATCCATCAGGGCTGGGTTGGCTGTGTTTTCTGTAATGCCACAGTATAGATCCATCAGGGCTGGGTTGGCTGTGTTTTCTGTAATGCCACAGTATAGATTCATCAGGGCTGGGTTGGCTGTGTTTTCTGTAATGCCACAGTATAGATCCATCAGGGCTGGGTTGGCTGTGTTTTCTGTAATGCCACAGTATAGATTCATCAGGGCTGGGTTGGCTGTGTTTTATGTAATGCAAAAGGATAGATCCATCAGGGCTGGGTTGGCTGTGTTTTATGTAATGCAACAGTATGGATCCATCAGGGCTGGGTTGGCTGTGTTTTCTGTAATGCCACAGTATGGATCCATCAGGGCTGGGTTGGCTGGGTTTTCTGTAATGCCACAGTGTAGATCCATCAGGGCTGGGTTGGCTGTGTTTTCTGTAATGCCACAGTATAGATCCATCAGGGCTGGGTTGGCTGGGTTTTTTAATGCCACAGTATAGATCCATCAGGGCTGGGTTGGCTGGGTTTTCTTTAATGCCACAGTATAGATCCATCAGGGCTGGGTTGGCTGTGTTTTCTGTAATGCCACAGTATATATCCATCAGGGCTGGGTTGGCTGTGTTTTCTGTAATGCCACAGTATAGATCCATCAGGGCTGGGTTGGCTGTGTTTTCTGTAATGCCACAGTATAGTTCCATTAGGGCTGGGTTGGCTGTGTTTTCTGTAATGCCACAGTAAAGATCCATCAGGGCTGAGTTGGCTGTGTTTTCTGTAATGCCACAGTATAGATCCATCAGGGCTGGGTTGGCTGTGTTTTCTGTAATGCCACAGTATAGATCCATCAGGGCTGGGTTGGCTGTGTTTTCTGTAATGCCACAGTATAGTTCCATTAGGGCTGGGTTGGCTGTGTTTTCTGTAATGCCACAGTAAAGATCCATCAGGGCTGAGTTGGCTGTGTTTTCTGTAATGCCACAGTATAGATCCATCAGGGCTGGGTTGGCTGTGTTTTCTGTAATGCCATAGTATAGATCCATCAGGGCTGGAATGGTTGGTTACTTGTTGTTTAACGCCGCCGTATAAATCCAACACTGCTGGAATAGTTGCCTGGCTGTTGTTCGCCGCGTTATGGACCCATCAAGGCTGGATTGGTTGGCTGTAGTTTCTTTAATGCCGCATTACAGACCCACCAGAACTCTATTGGATGGTTGGTTGATTTATGACGCATTATGGACCCACCAAAGCTGGATTCGTTAGCTGTTTTGTCTTCAGTGCTGCATTATAAACCCATCCATAATAGATAATGAAGCCATAATCTAGTTAAGAGTGAACCAATGCTCTGTACAAGTGAAAGAGGGCAGTTCGATCCCCTCTCCATTATGTATTTGAAACGACTTTTAGCAAGTCAAGAGCCTTCAAGCACTTTGTTTTCAAATATTTTATGTGAGGTAAGAATGTCAAGTGACGGTCGAATATGAGTCCAAAGAATTTGGCCTCTTCTACTACCTTGATGGGAGTACCATCTAAAGATAGGTCTGGATCCTTGTGAGGTTTGTATTTAAAACAATAGTATATGCAATTTGTTTTGGATTTTGAAAACTTAAAGCCATTTTCATTGGCCCATTTTTTTATTTTGTTAAGGCAGAGTTGCAGTTGCGTTTCTTGCTTGCATGTTCTTACCACGACATGAAATATTGAAATCATCCACGAAAAGGCACCCATCAACATAACTGTTCATGACATTAGTGAGGCTGTTAATTTTGTTGCTAAAAAGTGTAACAGACAGGATGCTGCCTTGAGGGACGCCCTGATCTTGGTGGAAATAATCAGACAATGTAGAGCCCACCAATTCTAAGCCAGACCTTCACGGGTGACCTGGGAGTGGATAAAATATCACACTGGAATATGCAGAATAACAATTCAATTACACACGCGTCAGTGCTGAAAACAATATATTTATTTCGGCTTTGACATGCATCACATACTACAGCGAGGGGCAAATACAAGGATCATTATATACACGACAGTATCCACAGACTCGAATGTTCAGCGTTTCGTACAGTAATTATACACAAGAATGACCGCTGGTTTGGGGTGCAATTTCCAACAATTTCCATTGTCTTAATATACCAATATTGAGGGGATACAGGGATCTGCTATTTAGGAGGAAAACTGTGTTACGACAGACAACATCAACAGTTTAACATAGTATCATGTTGGAACAATTGCTGAGGGCGCTTTTTGTTCGTGCTTGAATTCTGGCTCGAGGAGGTAGCGCTGAACATTAACCTCTGTGGTGGCATTGTAAATAATTCTGGTTACATGTGGCCACGTCTTCTCCACAGCAAAGGGATCTCTTGAAAAGAAGGATTGTCTGTCATCGTAGACTGAAAAGAACAAATGTTTGCTTGTTTAGTCCGCTTGGGCGGGATGGGGTTGACTAACAAAATGTGAAGGGCCAGAGGCCGTATTGTTGTTGTTTTTTCTCTCTAAAAATCAAATAGTTTATACAAGATTTATATTTTACAAAATTGTAGAATGTACAAATTAGCTGGAACATAAGTATCTATTTTGCATTAAGATACATCTTTAAATGATATCACCTACCTGTGAACACTTTGGGCAGAAATTGGGGGGATCAAAGACAGATTCATCGAACTCTGCACCGAGGTTTGAAAACCCCGTTGATTGAAGGAAGTTGTCTGAATAAGAGTACACAGTAGGTTAGTTTTAAACCAACATCCACTGACAACATAAATATATTCACAATTGCTGAACGCGGCGTTAAACAACAGCCAAACCAAATCAAAGTAATTATCAATTATTATCTAAAAGTCGTTTTTGAGAAATGAATATAAACATTGCCAACGAGTATTGTACTTCAAACTCAACAGGGCGATATCAAAATGGGCTGTGGGTCGCCAGTAACTAAGGCGAACATTCCTTAGAACCTGAAGAAGGGAGAGAAAAAACCCGGAATAGTTTTCATATTTAAGTAAAGGAACACAGTAACTGGTGGTGCAAATGGTACTCACATTTATCCTTTCCGTAGAGGTCTGTTTGTAAGGGAATGCATTCTTTCGAGACAACAACGAAGCTGTCTATCACGCTGTTGGGGTGCGGACCAAAGCCACGGTCGAGTTCATAGTAAATTGTTGATGACAGCGAGTTACTTCCGAATCCAAGAGTGAAGTCAAAGGCTTTTTTGAATTTATCTGAAAAACAGATGACTCAATAAGATTCTTCATATTTACCATGACAGACAAGCTATGAACACGTGTTGCACACAAAGGTAGTTGTTATAATTACGTAATAGTAAGTGAGTTAAATGTAAGGCCACTTTTTCGCAATATTCCGTGAAAGGGTGTAGTGGCCAACACCACATTGACAAAATGCCTCAGTCAAACTTTGACACTGAAAGAATTATCATGGTACGTTGTCGACGAGTGAGTATGGCTTTATGCTGCTTATAGCAATTATCCAGCAACATGTCAGCAATATAACGGCGGGTGACACCAGCAACAGGCGTCACACATTGTGGGCAATCGAAAGCTTCACACATTGAATACTTTCACCACTAGGCAACCCCACTATGTTATGTTACAAATGTCAAATGGGTTTATTTATTGTTGTGTGGACTTCAGAAATTTCCTACTTCCTTTTCATCTTGAGTGCACAACGAGTTGAAAGCCTAAATGGGTCAACTTTTATTCTGAGAGATGTAGGGGGAGCCTATGAGTGAGCTGTAAGGTCGGGTGGACTCGAATATGTCCTGAATATCCCTGAACGCGGGGTTAAGCAACAAACAACCTTGTAGACATGTTTTACAGTAACATATATATTAAGTATATGATACTTACCTGTAACACAGAACTTAGCAAATGGAAGGGTTAACTTCTGGACGCGACATACACTCTTCTTTAGATCAATTGTATACAGCAGACCCTTAAACAAGACAATATAAGGAATTCAGTCAATCATAAAATATTGATCACAATTAAAACCAGCACACTGTAATGTTGCCGTAAAGAAGTTCTTTTAACTTTACTCTAGGCCACTGTGGCTTGAATGCATACAGATGCATTTAGATAACCGCATCTCCCCTCTGTTCGAATACTATAACTTACACTGCCAGAATCGGTTAAGCATTGTTTCTATGATTCAGTGAGTATAAGCAATATTCCAGCTATACCACCGCGAGGGACACCAGAAAGAAATGTGGCTGACCTTAACAAAACCAAAAACACCCCTTTTGAAACGGGGGATGTGCCAGAATTTAAATAAACATTTCTTGGAGAGCTAAAGTGTTTGGCGCTCATATAAAATTTTCAAGCGATCTTATGACATCGTCCTCTGCTGGTTGCAGGGTCACGTCGGCATAGCAGGTAACACAGAGGCCGATGTTGCAGCTAAAGCAGCTCTTGACAAGCCCTTACCTCCACTGCTGATCCCGTACAACGATTTCAAACACTATCAAAAGTCATATACGCGGGACCTTATGCTAAAAGGTGGGACACCTATGTAGGAAGAAATACACTTCATTGAGGTGAAGCCAACGATTGGTTATCCCCACGTGGGTTGTCAGTCAAGACGTGATGAGGTAATTTTTACGACTATGTATCTGCCACAGTCGGTTTACTCATGACTATCTGCTGAAAATTGATAGGGATGGACCTCCCATGTGTGTCTCTTGCGATGGGTTGGTCACCATCAAGCATATTCAGCTTGACTGTGTGGACTTTGCGACTGCCAGGAAATCACATTATGATGAGAGAAATCTGAAAGATCTGTTTTCTCGCGTGAGCGGGCATCTCATTGTTCACATCCTGAGGGAAGTTGACCTGTATCATAAATTGTAACTATGTAATGTGAATAACGAATTGCGTGCTTTTCAATTTAGGGCTATGACATTTTCTGTTTGCAATAACAATGTAATGAATATATATGCTTTTAAAATGAAACTCATTTGGACTTTGTACTTAAAATGTGTATTCATTCAGGCTTGATCTCATCACTATATGGCTGGAATAGTGTTGATGTGACTTGAAACCCAACTGAACTCAACTATACTTTGCAGGCCCACGGTTGCCCTAAAGCCTTACTTACCAACCATCATATAAAGGTATAAACGGAAGACCAACCGATCTACCTAAACAGACATATATAATGACGTTTCATTCAGTTGCAATGCTTTAATGCCAGATTGGTTGTACATATTCATGCATTTGTCTGATCGTATTTCTTTTGATAAGGAATTAACTGGACCAAATTTTCAAAAGTATTCAGGGTCGGAGGCCATGTATACTGAAAACAGACTAATGAATCATAAAAATAAAATATATATTCACACTCGTACATGTTTACATGAATACCGTTTACATGTTAATCAATCATTCTAAATGTCCTTGTCTTGATAAATTAAGTGTTTCAATCAATTGTTTTTTTGACATAATGCACATGTTATTCTTATTTGAATGTATATCACCGGGTCCGTATACTTGTAAATATGCCAAAAAATGCGAATATTATTTTTAAATCAGGGTGTGCCACTCATTCACAAGCGCGTCACATTAAATATTTTAAAGTCTTTTGAGCAATACTAACGACGTGTGAAGCAATGTGATATCCCTACTTATCAGTAGATATTGAGTTGTACTGATACATACAGGCGTGTTTCTCCAGTATTGTGTTATTGTATGAACCCTAAACATACATCCTTTTATTTTAAATTTAAATTTTCAACAACACAAAAAAACTGATAATGACGAAAGTCATCACTATGGGATTTATAGCCAGGTTTTATTATGAATCGTCTATAGAAATATCATTTTGTGGTTACTTGCTAATTGTATATATAAGTCTGTGATATTCTACTTATTTTACTGCCGTTTGATGATAGTTAAACCGTTTATTTTTTATAAGCTACATAGTTTGCAAAGTCACATTATAACTTAAATAGGTCAGTCACGAAATACCAGTGCGAAACAGAACAAAAAGAAAGGTAAGATTAACCTTACCCCTTTGTGATCGGCAATGACTTTGGATTCTCCTTTGGTGTTGTCAAGGCTGAAGTTGCTGATGATGGCTATCCTTTCATTGGCGGCATCGTAATATTCTATAGAACTCCCCTGAAACA
This sequence comes from Haliotis rubra, assembly GCF_003918875.1. Classification (NCBI taxonomy): domain Eukaryota; kingdom Metazoa; phylum Mollusca; class Gastropoda; order Lepetellida; family Haliotidae; genus Haliotis; species Haliotis rubra. The sequence goes on along the minus strand of NW_025765230.1, from coordinate 124,270 downwards.
TTGCATTGCAAGAGTTGGTCGCAATAGTATGTTACAATAGTCTATCATTATCGCAGACCCGTGAAGATCCGGGGTGGAATAGGTCTTCGGCAACCCATGCTTGCCACAAAAGGCGACTACTTGTCGTAAGAGGCGACTAACGGGATCGGGTGGTCATGCTCGCTGACTTGGTTGACACATGTCATCGGTTCCCAATTGCGCAGATCGATGTTCATGCTGTTGATCACTGGATTGTCTGGTCCAGACTCGATTATTAACAGACCGCCGCCATATAGCTGGAATATTGCTGAGTGCAGCGTAAAACTAAACTCACTCACTCACTATCATTATCGCAAGAGCTGCCCCCAAGCATTTAACTAGTGTTAGAGAGTGCTTTTGAAGAGAACGTAAGGGAGGGAGGAATTGTGCTTGGACGAGAAAGAGCAAGATGGTGCATTTCACGACAGAGAGAGTAAGTTCGTTTATTTGACGATAGGAGAAAGGAAGAGTGTATTTTGCGATGGGTTGATAAACAGCATGTAACGGGAGATAGTGGGTTTGTGCATACGATGGGGGAGAGCTTGAAGACGGGAGAAAAAGAAAGAGTGCCTTTTACGACAGATAGTAACTAGATTTCTCGAGCGAAGGATACTGCGATTGACGAGAAAGAGAGTAAGATGTTGCATTTTTCAAGGGACAGTGTAGAGTGGAATTAATGAGAGACAGAGAGTCCATTTATCGAGAGAGATTACTTACAGCATCGACGAAAGGAACATTCACCCCCTCTACTTTTAACAGAGCAAGACCAGCGGAGAATCTCTGGGCAAACCACTTATCAGGGGCACAGCAGACATTTGCCCCTCCCACACAAGTGGACAACACGGACAGCAGGATTATGTACCCCAACATGTTTCCAATGTTTCCAGGTGATCGCCAAATGTGTGGTGCGAGCCGAGGTTCTCTACCTTATAAGCAATAAAACCCTCTGGGGGTGGGGGGAGGAATCTAATATTAATCCGCTTTTATTAGATAAAACGGCTACCGACTGCTTTTAATAACATTTTAATGAAACAGTTACTGTTGATACATTAAAGCTCATTCATGGCAATCTTACGGTTGGATTATGAATAACCAACAGCCTATAATTTGTAATTTATATTTGATACAAAATATAGTAATATCCACAGATTTTAATAAGTACGTATCATTTAATGCCACAACCAACAATCAATTAGTACGTTTCTTTCTCAAAAAGAGCTGTGCATGGGAACACGGCACCCATCACTGGATGCATTTGAAAATGATGATTTGTAATTAATAAATTGTGTTTTAATTGAATATAGTCTTCTTGATCATTTATTTGGATTCTGTAGTTCTTTAATGTTTAATGAAACGGTGGCTTTACTAACTGCAGTGATAATGCGAGCTTTCTAAAAAACATATTGGACTGTTTCGTAGTAGTAATAGTATTAATAGAGTATTAATAGAGCATTAATAAAGCGCATATTTCTATGCACAATGCATGCCCAAAGCGCACATGTTAGGATGAGAAGGCTGTTTGGAAAAGGTAAGCCTTAAGTGCGGTTTGAAAGGTTGAAAGTTATTTTATTTCTCTAAAATGTTGTGTCTTCAGTAATCCATGCATGTAAGAGGCGACTAACGGGATCGGGTGGTCAGGCTCGCTGACTTGGTTGACACATGCCATCAGTTCCCAATTGCGCAGATCGATGCTCTTGATCACGTCAGTGTCTGGTCCAGACTAGATTATTTACAGACCGCCGCCAAATAGTAGGAATATTGCTGAGTGCGGCATTAAACTAAACTCACTCACTAAAATGTTGTGGGAGATGATTCCACTCTGAAGTTGTAGCAGAAAAGAAAGTTATTTGACCAAATGTAACTGTTCTGACTTTTGGAATGCACAGAAGATTATGTGTCTTGGAGCGGAGGGATGTTGTTGGTTTTTCTGGAGAAATGAGATCGGACAGATATTGAGATGCATTTCCAGAGAGACATCTGAAGGTGAGAATACCGAGTTCAAATTTGATGCGCTGTAGAATGAGCATCCGGTGAAGGTCCTCCAACACAGGGGTGGTGGAGCTGACCCGGGGAGACATTGGCTGTGCTTACTGCTGTATTCTTGATCCGTTGAAGTCTATCAATCTGGCATTATTTTGCTGTTGCACCAATACAGTCTTGTCATCACCAGTGAGGGGACAAGGATAACAGCTGACTCCTTTGTGTGTAGCTTTCGGATGTTTCCAATATTTCGGAGGAATAGGTATCATGTCTTGTACAGGTTGGTAATGTGCTGGTCCAATGACAACTAGGCCGCCTCTGTGGTTTAGTGGTTAGAGCGTCCGCCCGGAGAGCGTTAAAATATGGTACTTGTTGGTCCCTGCCTGGCGCTCGGCATTAATGGGTACAACAAGGACTGGTCGGCTTGGGGTCAGTATAATGTGTCTGAGTGGGGTATTCAGGCTTCACTGCGGCATGGTATCTCAGTGGGCTAGCACTATAAAACCAGCTTCAGTCTGGGCTAGTACAAGCAGCCACATATACACATACACACGCATGAACGTCGTCATATGAGCGAAATACTCTCAAGCACGACGTTACACCCAATTTCACCTCACCTCCAATGACAACTCCTGATAAACAGTCACGCCAAGGTCCCTAACACTGTTAAATAGTAGAACTGAGGTTTCGCCAAAGTGAAACGACCTGATGTTGGTCTGTTTTCGGCGAGCTGTAGTCCCTACCAGAAAACACTCCTCGTTGAGCTTCAGCTTAACAGAAAAAATAACTTGGCTTCCGCAATGCAGAAACCTGATGGAAAGTGGACTGAAGCTGAAGTTTCCACCTAGAATCCAGTGAGTTTCCGTTCTTTTCTAAAGGTTTCCGCAGTGTTTCAGTTACCAACAACCCGACATAGTTTCCGCATAGTTTCAGTTACAATTTTCAGTTTCAGGTTCACAGGTTTTCATACACCTTTCCATTGAGCCAATTTTAAACATTCTTATGTATTCTTATTATAAGCTCTTGTTTAAAACAATATACGCAATTTGTTATAATCACAACGTTTACATAGAGGACAACAGAATATATAATATGATTCACTGTTTTATTTTCTCAACATGAATATGAATTCGCATTGAAGACAAATGAAAATCATACATACAACTAATAAACTAGCACTAAAGAACAGGTCGAAACATTTATGGGATAACTTAATCCAATTCACGAAATCATATATCATTTATAACAAGGTAGTACTATCATCAGTTAAACTTTCATTCAGTTATTATTTTGAAATAACCCTTGCACGCCTTGACAGTCAGCCACACATTCTCTGTCACAACTATCGCCAAACATCCACTATGAGATACATCATGCAATAACACAACATACAGCTTGCAATACAAAAATAAAACACAATAAACATTATATTATGAAATTGAAAATAAATTCAAATAAATTGCAGGATCTGGTCAGCTAGTTAATAGGGACATCCATTTGTTACTTTGGTTGGATGCCTCATCCTCGTTTTCATGTTGGCCTTGGCAAGTCCAGTGTCGTCGTGTATGCCCTAAGCTTGCTGGACTCCCAGACAAAGGGGGCGGAATGCAACAAATTGACGTTATCTTCGTCACTCACGACTGGTGATGTCATGTCTATTGTGAGGATTGTCGCTACCTTTATCTTTCATCTATCTGACCAATCGATAGATGCTAGTCTGTTTAGGCGTTGTGCAAGTTTCTGAAAATGGCAGGTAATAACGAATTACTAGGTTATTTCAATAAATTACACAAACATCACTCAACAGAAAATTGCCAATGCCAAGGATAATTAAAATAAGTAATCCAAAAGGAAGTTTGAATAAAAATAAGAACCAAATTGAACATTCACACTTTGCATTGTTTTTCTCAAAACTTAAATTATTAAATTCATCACACTTCATTGCTAGAATCGAATATCCTATTTTCTAAAGAGGACACAAAATCTATAAAAACTTGCTTGCCAGACCAGAGGTTGTAATATGTTATATATATCTGAATATTTCTTGCATTTTCTATGTAGTAATGATGGTGCTAGTAATAGGTTTTCATGGCATTGCCATGTGATACTGTATTCAATCTATTACAGTTCTTATTGTTGAGTGAGTGAGTGAGTTAATATTTATCGTCACATCGGCAATATTTCAGCCATATCGTGACGAGAACAGTTTATAATTCTATTAAAGATCAATATAGTTAGAAATTAAAACCCTGTTGACGAAGAACAGTAAAACTACTAATGTATCACAAATATCTATTTAAAACTAGTGATTAAATCTAAAATATTTGAACTATAAATGACAATACAATATAAAAACAGGCTATAGATTGCCAACGACTGAAGGTAGTTCACCATACTTGGGACTCGTATTGTTGAAGGCACAAGAATATTCACCCAGTAGATACTGTATGATGATGAAATTATGATGATTCTTAAATGTAAAGATACATGAAATAATCTTCAGAATATTGGTGTTACATATATTATTAATATACGAAGGAAATATTCTTTAAATTTGAAGACACATACTATTTGTTTTCCTGGTGCATTCAGTTGTTCATAAAATTGTCTTGACTGAACAGACGGGAAATTAGTATCTGTCATCAGCCCTTGTTATGACAAAGAACAACATCTTTACATTAAATTTTAAAATTTAAATATATAAACGTACGGACTTGTTTTTTTTGTTGTTGTTTTGCTGCTATTCTGTGTGATGCCTCCTTTCCAGTTTCTTGTCTCTTCAGATCATCACGCCTGTTCCGCCTCTCTCCAAAACGCTCATGTGCAAAAAAAGGGAATTATGTTTTAGGTTTTAAGTGAAAGAGTGTGTTTCATTTATTTTGTTTCACTTGTTAGGCAAAAGTATGTGAGCCATGTTGGCTTGTTTACTGATCCCGGTCCAATGTCTGCATTGAATAACATATATTTACACCATTAAGCCTTTGAGTACATTTAGAAGTCAATAACACAAGACTTCACCTGATGAAGTAAGCATTCACTCTGAAACGTGTTTTCTCATAATAAAGACGTTGACATCTATAAACCTTGTCTCTGCACGATTCATTGGAAATAATGAACTATTTATAATGAAAGTCACAACAGATCAAGGTGTCAGTTTGGTTGCAATTTCAAACAGATGTGAAGTTAAGCTTTGCTTGTTCCAATTTGAAATCATGATTATTAAGTTTACCGGTTATTCAAGTCCATTTGAAAATGGAACTTTAGTATGTTTCATTTTGTGGAAATGTATGTAGGGAAGCATAGTAATGAAATATTCAAAAAGAAATTATGTCTGTTTTGTAGTACCATAAACACATACCTTCAATAAGCGAGAGTCATCTTTTCTCCAGGATTAGTCATGATAACAGTTTTCTCACAACAGCCTAAATGAACATAAAAAATCCATTAAATATAACAAATACATTATATACAAATAATCATATTCAATAAACATTTACTAAAGGTATCTATGTACCATAGTAAGCACAAATCCAATGTTATGCACCTGTAAAATTATCTTTCAAAATAGTAGAGCAAGTACATTTTTTAAATAGACTTATTTTACTTGGGTTATAGCTAAAACGGCACCAAATGTATTTGGCAAAAAAAAGGCAACCTATTGGCAAAAACGGTGGGTGAGTGAGTGAGTTAAAATTTAACGTCACATCGGCAATATCTCAGTCATATCGTTACGAAAACCATTTACACAATAAAAAGTGAAAACATTTTGAAGATTAAAACCTGTCGACGATGGAGAGTAAAAACACCAGAGAATCACAGATATGAATATAAAACTAGCAAGCAAAGCTAAAATATTCCAGTTGAAGAAGACAATACATTATAAAACATGGGCTATAGATCGCCAACAACTAAACGGATTTCTGAGCTAAAACGGCACCATATATGAAAAACAAAGTATGAAGTTGACTTTTATGTTCTATTTCCTTTTCATTATAACATTAGCAAAATTATATCAACATATATAAAACATTGAGTTTATTTAATTAACATTTCTGGTGTACCCCCGTCATATCAAAGCTGGCATATCAAAACCATAACTCACTCACTCATTTCATTAAAAAAACAAGATTGGCAAGACGATAACAACAGCACCGTCAATATAACACATTATAAACCCCTGTAAGAATGTAACGACTCTTTCATGAATTGCATGAATTCACTGAATGATGCTCGATGGATAGCTGCACATCTGAGAGAAGTTGTGCAGCTTCTCTCAATTGTAAGAATGTAACGACTCTTTTCATGCATTGCATGAATTTACTGAATGATTGGTCCATGGCCGGATAGCTGCACATGTTGAGAGAAGTTGTGACAGAGACATGTCACCATCCTTGAACAAATTCCACAGTTCGAATACCTCCTCCTGCCTGGCTGATGATGACTTGTGGATGTAAGCCTCAGGTCTTCCTTATTGAATGAGCCTGGTCTGGAGGGGTAGGAGGCTGGCCTCACGAAGGAGCTCTGGGATGAGCATGCAGAGTCCCAATGACTGCTCTTCCACCTTGTTATTCATTCGCCTGTGCCAGCCTGAACAGAAGAAAACATATTTTCACAAAACTTTCTAAAATGGAAACCTGACAATGCCAAAATAGTATAAGAATCAGTAATAATTCTATTAATCTTTGTTTTATTAAGAAATGTATGCCTTCAAAAAGTTGTTCGTCCTGGACTGCGATGTTGAAGACTGGCCAGGTGTCGGGGTGGGGTGGTGTGTGAATATAGGACAGGAGATCCACTTACTCTCAAAGTAGTCAGTCAGTGCAGCATGAGTGCGAACCCGATCAGATATCTTCTGGAATAGCCTTGAGACATCAGCCGCGGGAAGAAATGGGAGTGACATCAACTTTCTTACGAATTTATGAATGTCATCTTCCTCCATGTAAGCTACCTGAAATAGTACATACACATATGAATATATGAAATAAATTATATATTATCGAAATAACAATCAATGATTGAATAATTCAAAGTTTCGAACGTACCTGTAGGCCCAGCTCTGACATTTTCGCCAAACTGCCTGTGTCAGGTGGAACAAGCATCCACGGACGCGGATGTCAGGCAAAGTCTTCTTCAGGGCCTTCCAGGCAGCCTGCTCGAAATCCAGGATGACAGTCTTCACTTGCAGTTGTTTGGGGAAAGCCTCTAGTAGGCGCTAGTATACATTCACATAGTCCGATGTCATTCGCCTTGACATAATCACAAAGACAAGAGGCATAAGCTTAAAGTCCCTACCGGAACGCACAAAAGCATGAATAGTCAGTAGTTGATGGAACGGCATTTAACAATCTTTAAAGTACCGTCCATGAACCACTGCCTACTCGTACTTAAGACTTAGTGTTGTAGTTGCCGGTCAGTGGCAAACACTAGATGCCTCTTGCCTTTGTTTCCCACGTCACAACGAAAGAAGTCTTCAGGGCAGGAAGTTTTCATCCAACTGAAAGTAGAAAATAGCACCATTACACATGTATAGTTTATTTGAAGTATAATGAAATATAATTTAAATAATAACTGCACTGTATTTTACTCAACCATATGACAAACCATTTACTTCAAAGTCCAAGGACCTAGGTTCCTTCGAACGAAGAAGCTCCCTCGTACGGTTGGCCATCCGTACTAGGGTAGCTTGGTTCTGTCGACCACCAGGCTTGTCAGGGTTGATATGTTTCTGTTGAGCTTCCTCTACAATGCTGGCGCTCGACTTGTAGATATCACCCACAGCTTTTTCCTTCGCCTGCAGAATATATAACAATTACACAGGCCGATTAATACACTACTCAATTAAAGGCCAGTTAACAATCTACTAAATTACTGGGACTGTAAATTATTAAACACACAAAATAAATACCTCCACTCTCACTCTGATTGCTGTCAAATGGCCATGTTGGGGTGGATGACAGTGGCGGTGTTTTCCCAAACTGGATAACTGATGCAGGACATGTGGTCGTCTTGTTTCTGACACTGCAGCGCCAGTATGTTCGAGCAGTTGTTGATTTCTGAAACAAAAAAATATTACTATACACCATGATGACATTCAACTTATTTATATATTATGTATTTATTAATTATACATATATTTATTATATATTACATTTATGAAGTTATATATTTAGGAAGGAGTGTCATCTGTACTTTCCCGAATGACATATGTGAATCCATATGAATCGGCGAGCTTCCTTCTTACCTTTCTGCGAACCAGTCTACACGATTGTGAAAACGTTATATCAGCCGTAGGGGGGTCGGGGAGGGTGTTGTCTATTATGGACCGTTCACCAACTTTTGCCAAAAGTATTCGGACACTTGACTTAATATCCATATACTCACATGTTAATATAGTGTAGCATAAAATTTATTCATGGATTTAATTCTCGTAAGATCCACGTCATATTTTGCAGATTTGTGAGGAATCATCTTACTAACAATCACATAATTTCTGTTACATTTTCCGGTGCCTTACTTATCGAATGACAACAATTTAATCAACATATGGGGTTGTGCATAATACGTAAGTTGATAAATGTGATGTCATTAGTTGAACTGAAATTATGTGCGCAGAGCAGAGATAATTTCAAATTTGCCTGTCAAATTTTATAAAGATCCATCCGAAACTCACTTCATGAAAATTCTTTATGCTACACTGAAATAACATGTAAGTCTATGGAAATTACGTCAAATGTGCAAATACGTTTTTGCACGGGGTCTGTACATTCGCAAGATTAACTTGTTTACCAATCCGGAAGGTAAATAATTCTTTAAACGTTATTTGACAACAAACAACTTTGGTTTTACCTTACACGGTCGTGGCACTGCGAGTTTTTCGCAGCGATGTCCGTATGTCTTTTCCAGGTCTTTTAAACGTAGTATATTTGTTCCTTTCAGAGACCTCCACTGGTTGCCAGTAAAATCTAGAATAGAGTTCAAGCTTCTGTATCACATATCGATGCCTCCATAACACCAGCCCTGACTATCTGTCTGAACTCTTGACTCCATACACTCCAGCACGTAAACTCCGATCAAGTGACCAAAATCTCCTCCAAGTTCCTAAATATCGACTGAAGACATTTGGCTCCAGATCCTTCTCCAGCACTGCCCCTATCCTCTGGAACTCACTTCCATCAGAGTTGAAACTGTGTCAAACCTTTGAGAAATTCAAATCAAGACTAAAGACCCATATGTTCTCCAAGTATCATGTGACAAGTGACATTTAACTCCACCCAACACTCCCTGACTTTTATCTTTATACATTCCCATTGTAGCACCTTGAGCAGGCATATCTGTCTGGATTGCGCGCATTATAAATGCACATTTATTATTATTATAAAAAACATGGATTAAATACTGAGTTGACCAAGAACAAAGATATGTTAACTTGGCAGATCTAATCCAGGATTTAGCTTGAGTTCTGTTTGTCAAAATGTGATTTTAGCTGCTTGAATCAAAGAAAAATTAGTGTTCAGAACAAGATTGTTTTAACAAACTGCCTTGTGGAGTACTGTTTGAGTTCTGTTTGTCAAATAAAATGGGATTTTTGCTGCTTGAATCAAAGAATAATTAGTGTAAAGTATTAAAATAAAGTATTAAAAAATTAAAAAGTCCTGCAAATGTATTTTGTCAAATTACATAGTTGTATGTGAATAAAATATTAAAAACCCGACTATCTAAGTTTTTTCTTAACATTTGTTTTAAAAAAATAAAAGGAGGACTTTTTTCCGGAGGACTTTCCTAGGTAAATTTAGTACATTTTTAAACTTAAAATATCTCACGACTTGCACCGAGTGGATCCAGATCACAACCTCGAATCAGATCACCGGACCGATCGAGATCATCGAATGGATCCAGATCACAACCTCGAATCAGATCACCTACCGATCTAGGTCACCTAACCGCTCCAGATCACAACATCGAAGTAGATCACTGGACCGATCCAGACCACAACCTCGAATCAGATCATCGGACCGAGCATGGTCACCTAACAGATCTAGATCACCTTACAGAGCCACTGACCAATCGGGATCACAGTACAGATCCACATCGCAGGGCCGATCCTTGTTGTGATCGACTTGGTTATATTTCCCCTTTCTAGAGATCCTTGTTTTGATCGACTTGGTTACATTTCCCCTTTCTAGAGATCTCTGTGTGGCAAAACAAATGTCTCAACTCATGCCCTGCTTCATATATACCAATCAGAGGATCGCTGCCTGTTCAGTATGAGTGCAACAGAAGCTTCATGATTGTCAGCGAGTTGCCAAGTCTTTACTATGATAGTGTGTATATGTTAAGATACATTAAGACAGCTTCAAATCTGTTTAATAAATACCACAGCAAGTATGATTTGCTTGCACACGTTGGCCTCATTTCACCACATACATACACATTTTGTGAGGTTTTGACATTTTTATATTTTTGCATATTCATACAGAAGTTGTGTTCTGAAATGCTGAATATTCCCTCTTGATGTACTTTCTCATACACTCACGCGCGCGCGCGCACATACATACATAATGCTTTGATTTGTTTGCTGAGTTCTAAGTTCTTTTGCTATAAACACATAATGCTAGTTTCAGTTGTGGAAACATGACGGAAACCTTGACTTGTTAGTTTTAGTTTTGTAAACTATGCGGAAACTCTCATTGTCTGTTTCCGGATACTGAAACCTAGTATCCATTAGGTTAGGTTAGGAACTTAACTCATGGCCAAGGGACAGATTCCAAGCTGATAGATTGTCAGACTGATATCAACTCACCAATTATCAATGTTCAATTAATGTCACTGAATAAAAGTATTCATCTTGTTCACAGCTAAATATTACGCAGGAGAATTCTTAGTCACTGTCATTCATCACCATGGCTAATGTTCAAGTAAATCTAGAGTTCATTCCGAATACGCAAGGTGATCGTAACCTTGTCGTAACCTATGATCAAGTCTGATACCAGACCTGACCTGTCTGCCCTGTACCAAGACGGTCTTCAACGTAAGTGACAGATTTTACATCTATGGCATTTGCTTATTTGCATGGATATGGGGTGGGGTGGGGGCCAGGGGATGGGGATGTTTGGGATTTAATTCGGGGCATGGACCATACTACGTGTATCTAATCGCAGTATACGTGCTATTTTATTCTTTACCTAATTGGATTCAAATCGCCAATGGCTGATGGGGTGGTATAAGTCCAGCTAGGGGCCATGCAGGTAGCCGATGCATTGTAGTTCCCCATTGCCTCTTGTTTGGTAATCTACTTTCCATTTATAGCCCGTTTTTATATTGTATTGTTCTTTTTCATAATATCGTGCTATGATAGCATGCTATTTCTACTTTGATATCTGTGATAAGCTTGTAGTTGTATTCGTCATCATCAACAGGTTTTTAATTCTGGTCTATTGATCTTTAATATATTTATTAATCGTTCTCGTCTCGATGTGGCTGGAATATTGCTGATTTGACGATAAATATTAACTCACTCACTGGAAGATTTCAATGTATCTGAATAGGTTAACTTCCACGCCACTGCTCAATTTCGATACAAAGATATTGCTGACAGCAAATTATTGTCAAAGCACATTGTGTTGGGCCTGTACTGGACAGAAAAATATAATACAATTACGACCAGTTTAACAATAAATTACACCGCCATGAATTAGTCTCTATCATCTAATCTACCATTGTGGATTTCCGATATGGTAGCTGTTTACAACAACAGGTTGAACTACATGTTTGTACCAGCTGGAAATTTCGAACGGCTTTTTTCCAATGTCATTCAATCTACTGCATTTACAGGAAATGTCATTGGAATCGCAAATCAGTGATTTGGGTATACTTACTGATCTTATGTTTCTCGATTTGAAATTGATATGCTATGCCTTTACAGACTGTCACTCAACCAGCGATTAACTAAAACGGGCTCACTGGTTGCTGTAAAAGGACTTTCTTCAGCATATGATAAACAAGAGTCATCAAAGGATGAAAAATCCCTTCAGCCCACACAGATTTGAAAGAACAATTCATCTGACAGTTACTTAAAGTCCAACTTGATTCTTTCAGACTAATGTCAAAAGGTTTCCATGGAAACCTAGACAACTAAAACTGTAAAACGTCTATAAATAGCAAAAAGCACCACTTTATGTTCTGATTCATATATCTGCCAAGTTTTCTTGAAAGATATTGAACGGTTTTTGAGTTTTCCTCCGAAAACGAAGCCCTCCCCTCCCTTTTGGGATCTCGTCACTATGTGGCTGGAATAACGCCGATGTGACGTAAAGCCCAACTGAACTCAACTCAACTCAACTCATTTCAACTGTGTGTTTTATGTTCTTGTGTATTCCTCTCAGATGTAAAATACATTGTCACCAAATATCAACTTCAGTTTTGTTTTTCTTTTATCCAAGGTAAAATATGTAACAGCCATATTGCTGTTGTGTATGTGGAGTTGACTTGTAATCTATGCCAGTCGATTGACTGAGCTTGATCCGCCTGAAAACATGAAGTTTTCGACTTAGCTAAAGCCACGGTAACAGTATCACAGTGGCATGCTTTAGGAGTCTAATCAGGATGACACATGAGTTACATGTTAACCGGCTGGAAATATCCAGTAGTCCTAAGTTTATAGGTGAGGTGAAATTGTGTTTTCACGTCGTGCTTGAGAATATTTCGCTCATATGACGACGTGCATGCGTGTGTATGTGTATGTGCGGCTGCTTGTACTAGCCCAGACTAAAGCTATTTTTTTAGTGCTATCCCACTGAGATACCATGCCGCAGTGAAGCATGAATACCCCACTCAGACACATTATACTGCCTCCGAGCCGACCAGTCCTTGTTGTACCCATTAATGCCGAGCGCCAGGCAGGGACCAACAAGTACCATATTTTAACGTCTTTTGGTATGACGCGGTCGGTGATCGAACCCGCGACCTTCCGCTCTCCGGGCGGACGCTCTAATATAGCCATTACACCACGGAGGCGGTCCCTAAGTGTATAGGAGCATTGATACCACTATTGCCACAGACATCATAATCGATAAACATTATTTACATCGTCTGCAAACATTCTCCAGAAATTGTTCTTCAAAGCAACATGAGTGAGTATGTGAGTTTAGTTTTATGCCACATATACCAGTATTTCAGCTGTTGTTTTACGCCGCATTGTGGACTCAAAAGGGTTGGTTGGATAGTTATTGATAAACGCTGCGTTGTAGACCCATCAGGTCTGGATTGGTTGGATGGTTATTGATAAACGCTGCGTTGTAGACCCACCAGGTCTGGATTGGTTTGGATGGTTATTCATAAACGCTGCGTTGTAGACCCACCAGGTCTGGATTGGTTGGATGGTTATTGATAAACGCTGCGTTGTAGACCCATCAGGTCTGGATTGGTTTGGATGGTTATTCATAAACGCTGCGTTGTAGACCCACCAGGTCTGGATTGGTTTGGTGCTTATATATAAACGCTGCGTTGTAGACCCATCGGGTCTGGATTGGTTTGGATGGTTATTCATAAACGCTGCGTTGTAGACCCACCAGGTCTGGATTGGTTGGATGGTGGTTGATTGGATGGTTGTTGATAAACGCTGCGTTGTAGACCCACCAGGTCTGGATTGGTTGGATGGCTGTTGATTGGATGGTTGTTGATAAACGTTGCGTTGTAGACCCACCAGGTCTGGATTGGTTGGATGGCTGTTGATTGGTTGTATAAACGTTTGCCCAGACCAGGTCTGGATTGGTTGATGGCTGTTGATAAACGCTGCGTTGTAGACCCATCAGGTCTGGATTGGTTGGATTGGGTTGTTGATAAACGCTGCGTTGTAGACCCATCAGGTCTGGATTGGTTGATTGGTTGTTGATAAACGTTGCGTTGTAGACCCATCAGGTCTGGATTGGTTGGATGGTTGTTGATAAACGCTGCGTTGTAGACCCATCAGGTCTGGATTGGTTGGATGGTTGTTGATAAACGTTGCGTTGTAGACCCACCAGGTCTGGATTGGTTGGATGGTTGTTGATAAACGCTGCGTTGTAGACCCATCAGGTCTGGATTGGTTGGCTGGTTGTTGATAAACGCTGCGTTGTAGACCCACCAGGTCTGGATTTTCGGATTGGTTGCCATAAACGTTGTTAGATAAACGCGTTGCGCTGTGTAGACCCACCAGGTCTGGATTGGTTGGATGGTTGTTGATAAACGCTGCGTTGTAGACCCACCAGGTCTGGATTGGTTGGGATGGTTATTGATAAACGCTGCGTTGTAGACCCACCAGGTCTGGATTGGTTGGCTGGTTGTTGATAAACGCTGCGTTGTAGACCCACCAGGTCTGGATTGGTTGGATGGTTGTTGATAAACGCTGCGTTGTAGACCCATCAGGTCTGGATTGGTTGGATGGTTGTTGATAAACGCTGCGTTGTAGACCCATCAGGTCTGGATTGGTTGGATGGTTGTTGATAAACTGCTGCGCTGTAGACCCATCAGGTCTGGATTTACCCATCTGGTTGTTGTAAACGCTTAGCGTTGGCCCACCGGTCTGATGATTGTTTTGGATGAGATCGTTGCTGGATTATAGACCCATCTAGGATGGGATTGGTTTGTTGGTTAATGCGATATTATACACCCATCACAGCCTGATTGGTTTGTTGGTTAATGGCGCAATCAGCAATATTCCAGCTATCTGGCGGTGGTCAGTAAGTGATCGAGTCTTGACGAGACAATCTGGTGATCAACAGCACGCGCATCGTTCTGCGCAATTGGGACACAATTACATGTAAACTACTATGTACCGGGCCCAACCACCCAAACCCTTCAGTCACCTGTTACAACAAGCATTAACAGGATTAAGGCGTACAACAATATGTTGACAGTTATGAATCACAACGCAGTCTTTTGAGTGAACTTCGCTGCCGTACTAAGAATGATAACTGCCAGATCGAATCTGTAAGCTCTGTAGAGCAAACATACCTGAGAATGAAACTCCCTGTTTCCTAAGCTGTAATTTTTATTCAGACATGTGGAAAAAACAACTTTATTTGATCCATTATTTCTTAGTATGTACCTTACTGACCAGACTATATTCCTCGTGCTGAATGAAAAGTTTGTTAAACCCTCAGCCGCACTCGTATCACTAATGTTTAGGCGCCGAAAAGAAAACCTCACCGTTTTTTATATTTTTGGTTTTTGTTTGTATGTTTACTGGGTGTGGGTATTGTGTTATTGTATGTATGTGATGCTACCTGTTGCCTTGTAAACACAATGTCTGCATTGTGTAATTTTACCTTTTAAATGTTTAATGGGCCTTTAGCCTTTTGGTGTCTGTATGGTATAATAGGCCTGTGTGGTGGGTGTCTGTATGGTATAATAGGTCTGTGGGATGGGTGTCTGTATGGTATAATAGGCCTGTGGGATGGGTGTCTGTATGGTATAATAGGCCTGTGTGATGGGTGTCTGTATGGTATAATAGGCCTGTGGATGGGTGTCTGTATGGTATAATAGGCCTGTGGGATGGGTGTCTGTATGGTATAATAGGCCTGTGGATGGGTGTCTGTATGGTATAATAGGTCTGTGGGATGGGTGTCTGTATGGTATAATAGGCCTGTGGGATGGGTGTCTGTATGGTATAATAGGCCTGTGGGATGGGTGTCTGTATGGTATAATAGGTCTGTGGGATGGGTGTCTGTATGGTATAATGGCAATGTGGTCATATTGAGGCCTGTGTTAAACGGGTGTCTGCATGGTATAACAGTGACCAAGCCTGTGTGGATGGATAAGTGTCTGTATGGTATAATAGGTCTGTGTAGGATGGGTGTCTGTATGTGTATAATAGGCCTGTGGGATGGGTGTCTGTATGGTATAATATGCCTGTGTGATGGCTGTCTGTATGACATAACAGGCCTGTGGGATGGGTGTCTGTATGATATAATAGGCCTGTGGGATGGGTGTGATGGGTGTCTGTATGGTATAATAGGCGTGTGGGATGGGTGTCTGTATGGTATAATAGGTCTGTGGGATGGGTGTCGGTATGGTATAATAGGCCTGTGTGAAGGGTGTCTGTATGGTATAACAGGCCTGTGTGAAGGGTGTCTGTATGGTATAACAGGCCTGTGTGATGGGTGTGTGTAAGGTATATAATAGGCGTGTGGACGGAATTGTCTGTATGGTATAACAGGCCCGTGGATGGGTGCGTCTGTATGGTATAATAGGTATGTGATACCGGTGTCTGTAATGGTATAACAGGCCCGTTTGATTGGAAAAGGTATGCGCATAACAGGCCTGTTGCAGATGGGTGTCTGTATAGTATAATAGGTCTGTGGATGGGTGTCTGTATGGTATAACAGGCCTGCGTGATGGGTGCAAATCTGCGTTCTGGTATAATAGGCGTGGATGGGTGTCTGCATGGTATAATAGGCCTGTGGGATGGGTGTCTGTATGGTATAATAGGCCCGTGCGGATGGGTGTCTGGTATGGTATAACAGGCCTGTGGGATACGGTAGTCTGTATGGTATAATAGGCGTGGATGGGTGTCTGTATGGTATAATAGGCCCAAAAAAGTGATGGGTGTGTCTGTATGGTATAATAGGCCTGTGCGGATGGGCAGTCTGAATGGTATAATAGGCGTGTGATGGGTGTCTGTATGGTATAATAGGCCTGTGGGATGGGTGTGTCAGTATGCGTATAATAGTCCTGTGGGATGGGTGTCTGTATGGTGGCATGCTACCCTGTGATGGGTGTCTGTATGGTATAACAGGTCTGTGGGATTGGTGTCTGTATGGTATAATAGGCCTGTGTTAAGGGTGTCTGTATGGTATAACAGGCCTGTGTGATGGGTGTCTGTATGGTATAATAGGTCTGTAGGATGGGTGTCTGTATGGTATAATAGGCCTGTGGGATGGGTGTCTGTATGGTATAATAGGTCTGTGTGAAGGGTGTCTGTATGGTTAAACAGGCCTGTGTGATGGGTGTCTGTATGGCATAACAGGCCTGTGGGATGGGTGTTTGTATGATATAATAGGCCTGTGGGATGGGTGTGATGGGTGTCTGTGTGGTATAATAGGCCTGTGTGATGGGTGTCTGTATGGTATAATAGGCCTGTGGGATGGGTGTCTGTATGGTATAATAGGTCTGTGGGATGGGTGTCTGTATGGTATAATAGGCCTGTGTGATGGGTGTCTGTATGGTATAATAGGCCTTTGTGAAGGGTGTCTGTATGGTATAATAGGCCTGTGTGAAGGGTGTGTCTGTATGGTACAACAGGCCTGTGTGGATGGGTGTCTGGTATGGTATATAATAGGTCTGTGGGATGGGTGTCTGTATGGTATAATAGGCCTGTGTGATGGGTGTGTATGGCGCTAACAGGGCCTGTGGGATGGGTGTCATGGTATAATAGGGCCTGTGGATGGGTGTCTGTATGGTATAACAGGCCTTCAGTGTGGATGGGTGTCTGTATGGTATAATAGGTCTGTGGGATGGGTGTCTGTATGGTATAATAGGCCTGTGGGATGGGTGTCTGTATGGTATAATAGGCGTGTGGGATGGGTGTCTGTATGGCATAATAGGCCTGTGTGAAGGGTGTCTGTATGGTATAATATCAAACTATATCTCTCCATTGCCTCTATATGCAGGGCCGTGACATCTAATGAAGGTAATCTTGTTCATTTACTTCGTTATTCTAGAAATAAAAAAGATTGATTTTGTTGGAATCGGGTACTGGTAAGCTGAGAATGGATTGTGTTTGTATAACGCCGCACTCAGCAGTGATCGAGTCTGGACCAGACAATCCAGTGGTCAACAGCATGAACATCCGTCTAAGTGATCAGGATACGATGACATGTGTCAACCAAGTCAGCAAGCCTGACCACCTAGTCCTGTCAGTGACATCTTACGACAAGCATGTGTTGTTGAAGGCTAATTCTAAGACAGACCTTCACGGGTGACCTGGGAGTGGATTAATATCACACTTGAGGATGTGGAATAACAACTCAAATACACACGTGTCCATGCAGAAAACAAAATATTTATTTCGGCTTTGACATGCATAACATACTACAGCGAGGGGCGAATACAAGGATCATTATATACACAACATTATCCACAGACTGGAATGTTCAGCGTTTCGTCCAGTAATTATACACAAGAATGACCGCTGGTTTTGGGTGTAATTTTCAACAGTTTCTATTATCCTAATATACCAATGTGAAGGAGATACAGGCATCTGCTAGTATTCAGAGGGAAAATGTAGTGTTCAACAGACAACATCAACAGTTTAGCACGCTGTCATGTTGGAACACTTGCTCGGCTGGGCGCTTTTGGTTCTTTTCCTGATTCTCGCTCGAGGAGGTGTAACGCTTGAACATTGTAACTTCTGTGGTAGCATTGTAAATAATTTTGCTCACATGTTTCAACGACTTTCTCAAACTTCACATAGGGATCTCTTGAAAAGAGGGGAAAGCCCCGTCATCGTAGACTGAAAAGGACAAAATGGTTGCTTGTTGAATCCGCCTGGCGTGAAATGCAGCTTTTCATCCTGGAAATATATTGCAAATAATTTTGCCTCAGCTACAAAATGTGAAGGACCTTGGGGTTTTTTCTCGAAAAATCAAATATTTTAAGTAAGAATTCTTTTTATACAAATTTGTATTATTTGCACATTTAGTGGAATATAAGTATCTGTTTTGCATTAAGATACATCTTTAAATGATATCACCTACCTGTGAACACTTTGGGCAGATATCTGGCGGATCAAAGACAGATTCATCGAACTCTGCACCGAGGTTTGAAAACCCCGTTGATTGAAGGAAGTTGTCTAAATAGGAATACAAATTATGCTAATTTTACTTCAACATCCTCCTTGACAATATAAATATATTCAAAATTGCTGTGGTGCTGCGTTAAACAACAACCAAATCAAATCAAAGTGTACTTACATTCATTTTAAATGTCGTTTTCCGGGCTCAGCTACGAGTATAAACACTTTAAAACGATCATGGCACGTCAGCAAAGTAGATGAGTACAAGCACACTTGTGTGTGCGTACATGTGGTTGTAAAAAAGCTTGTACTGCAGCCTAGACCATTTTGATACAGTGGTATTGGGGTGACCACAAGCAAGCCATCCCACTCTATGAAGCATGCATCCATTTGCTACCTGTTCTTTATAGACAGTGAGTGAGAAAGTGTTGTTTTTACGTTACATTTAGCAAATTTCCAGCATATATCACGTTTGAAACGGTTTGGTAATCAATAAACAAGTTCCTGAAGATAGGACTGACATCATGCACTCAAAACAGATAGCTAGCTTTAAATAAAGATTCTTTTCATAAAAATACTAAGCATGAGTGATTGCTTAAAAGTAATCCTGAACATAACTCGAAAGAGCTGAAAGTTTTACGTCACAAGCGGCAATATTGTGAAATTTCTTTCCCGTGACGAAAATTTCTGAATATAAAATACTGAATATTGTGTGAATAGGAAACCCTGTCATTTCCATTAACTGTATAATAACCAGAATATCAAAAGATATGTAATCAAAAGAGGCTTGATAGCAATATTAAAGCAAAACAACACTTAATCAACAGGACGATATCAAAATTCGCCCTGCAGATCACCACAGTAACTATAGGTAGTAAGAACATTCCATAGATCCTTGAAGAAGGCAGAAATATAAAACGTCACGGAATAGTTTTCTTCCTTTAACAGTAAAGGCAACAAAGCAAATTCAGTGGAGCAAAATCCTACTCACTATTTATCCTTTCCGTAGAGGTCCATTTGTAAGGAATGCATTCTTTCGAGACAACAACGAAGCCGCTCATCACGCTGCTGGGGTGGAGGACCAAAGCCACGGTCGAGTTCATAGTAAATTGTTGATGACAGTGAGTTACTTCCGAATCCAAGAGTGAAGTCAAAGGCTTTTTTAAATTTATCTGAAAAACAGATAACTCACTAAATTACTTAATCTTTGTCATGACAGACAAGTTGTGAAAACTTGTTGTACACAAAGGCAATTGTTATCATTACGTAATAGTAAGTGAGTTAAATATTAATCCGCTTTTCACAATATTCCGTGGAAACTTGTACTGTCCAAGACAACATTGATAACATGCCTTAATCAACCCTTGACACTGTAGGAACTATCATGTTCGTAGTCGATGAGTGTGCAATTATGGATTCACACCGCTTTTAGCAATATTCCAGCAATATAACGGCGGGTGACACCAGAAATTGGCTTCACACAAAGAAGTCATCTGGGAAATCGAATCCAGGTATTTGGCGTGGCAAGCGAACGCTTTAACCACTAGGCAACCTTATCTCCCCAGTTTCTTAATATGTACCCGCTAGTTTCACACCAGTGCTATCCATCAGAGACCATCATCAATATTATTCGAGTGAGGCTTTAAGACACATTTGTCTCGTGAAGATCCGGCTTAGAATTGGTCTTTAGGAGCACTTAGATCCGGTGTTTCAGACAGATGTCATCGTATCCCAGTTGCATAGGTCGATGCTCATGACGTTGATCAATGGATTGTCTAGTGCAGATTAGATTATTTACAGATGGCCGCCCCGAAGCTGAAATATTGCTGAATGCGGCATTAATCAACTATGACCTTGTAGACATCTTTTACCGTAACATATATATTAAGTATACATTGCATATGATACTTACCTGTAACACAGAACCTACCAAATGGAAGGGTTAACCTCTGGACGCGACAAACACTCTTCTTTAGATCAATTGTATAGAGCAGACCCTTAAACACAACAGTATCAGGTGTTCAGTCAATCAGAAAATATGGATAACAATTAAAACCATTACGCTGTAAATGTTGTCGAAGAGAAGTTCTTTTGACCTTATTCTAGGCCACTGTGGCTTGAATGCATACAGATGTATTTGAAATAACTGCATCTCTCCTCTGCTCGAATACTATAGCGTACACTGCCAAGAACCGGTTCACTATTGTCTCTATGACTGACCAGCTCATGAGTGAGTGAGTGATTATTACACCACTTTAAGCTATATTCCAGAAATACCACGGCGGGGAACACCAGAAAAATGGGCTCCACACATTGTACCCATGTGGGAATCGACCTCGGTTCTTTGGCGTGGCGAGCAAACGCTTTTACAACTAGGCTGCCTCACCGCCCCCAGCTCATGAAATACCAGGATATCAACATATCTGTTCTTAGCAAAACCATGAACATTTTTGTGCAATTAACACAACACTCGGGGATAATCTAATGTATGGTGGCACACAAAGAGTTGTGTTAAACACCATCATAGAAACGGGATGATGTGACAGAATTTACATAAACATTACTAGAACAGTTAAAGTGTTTGGCGCTCATATAAGCTTTTCCTAGGCCGCCCGTGGTGTAGTGGTTAGAGCGCCCGCCCGGACGGAAGGTCGCTTACCTACCAACCAACCTACCTAAAAAGGGTACAACAAGGACATATCGGAGTCAGTATAATGTGTCTGTTTCATTCACTGCGGCAGTTATCAATGCTTCAATGAAACCAGCTGGTTGCATTTACGCACGCATGCACGTCATGTATTTGTCTCATCGTGTTTCTTTCTCTCCTCATAAACCAAATTAACTGTATCAAATATCCAAACGTATTCAGGGTCGGAGGCCTTATATACTTAATACAGACTGATGAAACTTAAACATCCACCCAAAAATACACACGCTTACATGTTTCCATGGATACCGTTCAAATGTTAATCAATCATTCTAAAAGTCCTTGTCTTAATAGATACAGCGTTTCAATCAATTGTTTCTTTTACAACATGTACGTATAAATTCTCACTTGAATGTATGTCATCGGTCCGTATACTTGTAAATATGCCAAAAAGGCGTATATGTATTTTTTTTTAAAGGGTGTGCTTCTCGTTCACTACCTCGTCACGTTAAATATTTTAAGTCATTCTAGCAATGGTAGCGATATGTAAGCAATATGTCAATTGACTGCTTGTCAGTTGAGTTTAATTGAGATATACAGACGTGCTTCCCCAGTATCATGTTTTTGTTTGAGTCCTAAAACACACAATACATCCTTACACGTTCAATTTTTATAAAGTGAAAAACCGATAACAGTGTTCGCGTTAACGCAGAGACCTGCGTTTTTCACGCCCCCCCCAAAAAAAAAACAAAAACACACGCACAAGATATTTTGATTGCGTGTTTTGCAAGCATAGATTCAGATTTGCAGTTTACATTGTTTTGGACAATACTGCGTAATTAGACACTTCTCTCTAAACTGAATATAATTGACATTCAAATAAGTAATAAGAGTTGTGACAAATATTTCCACAAAAATAACTTGGGCTATGTTCAAGACATTCACGGATTACATGTAACAATAACATCATATTATTATATTTCCTATGTCAGTCGTTTTTGTCTTAGCAGTCGACATCATTAGTAGTCATAGGTCTTTTACAGTTGACTGTCGGAAGATCCTTTACTTGTGACGATATTTAGGATACTCCCGCCCAGGTTAGCATCTATCCTCTGGTCAACTGCCTTACCCGCCAAAACTTCACTCTTGCCATATTATATATGTGAAATTGACAAGGGAATAATTACTTACAAACACAGGATGCCATTGGTTACTGTCGAAGAATTGCTCGGACGTTGTTTATTTCAACCAATCAAAGCACTGGTGCAAATGATATTATGATCAGTAATAGGATCGATATGTAAAACCACTATTAACGATCGTCGGTATAGTCAGGATGTGACTTCAACACACGGTATAGGCAAGCTACGTTCATTACATTCAAACACTGGAATGTGGATTAAAGCTGATAATTAGAATTATCTGTTATGATAATGATGATATTGTTAAGAAAATCTCACACGCAAAAGATATATATATATGTGTGTGCGTTGTCCATATCTTTTGCGTTTGTGATTTTCTTAACAATATATATATATATATACTCACACGCATAAGAAACGCAAGTTTTTTTTTTCCAAATAGGAAACAAACTCGGACCCTAAATTGATATGTTTTTTTTGGCATATAGTGAAGCCTGATGATGTTATCAATGCCTTTTGTTGCGTTTTGGAAGGCCCGAACAAAACAAATCAATAGAAGGAATCACCAAAACGCACCATACCAATGGACATGTGGGTATCAAGCACACACTTATCGTGAAATCCGACATGCACGTCTTGTCACCACCAAGTGGGTATAAGACTGTACAAAAATTATGTCTATTACTTTTTGTTCAACAATGCCACGCTTAACTCCAATTGAAAGAAAGAAACCAGGCTATCAGACGTTCGGAAGCTGGAGTGTCTTCCCAAAATGGTGCCCGTCATTTCGACGTAAACATAACCACTATTTACCGTCTCCAGCATCGATACAACGCTACAAAGACCACAAATGACCTTCCTCGCAGCGGTCATCCATTGGTCACCACCCCTCGACAAGATCGGCACATTACCCATCAACACCAGCGAGATCCGTTCTTGTCAACACCTTTACCTTTCGAAAACTTAATGATGTCATCATTCTTGTTAGCCAATGAAATCTGTCTATCTGACCCTGTTTGCATTTCTTGTGTTTAATATTGAAAATTACATACATATATGCTTTATACTTGATTTGCGTTACTTTTGCGTGTGAGTATATATACACTGTCATGATAATGACGAAAGTCGTCACTTTATGCATTGGGGAATATTTGTAGGGATTTATAGCCGGATTTTATAATGTAAAATCCGTATAGAAATATCATTTTGTGGTTACTTGCTTGTTGTATTTTGAGTGAGTGAGTTGAAAAAATTACGTCACATCGGCAGTATTTCAGCGATATCGTGACGACAAAAAGTTATGTACAAAGAAGAAATTCATTTATACTCTTTAAAAACCTGTCAACGAAGGACAGTATAACGACTAGATTATCACAAATTAAATAAGACTAGTTTGAGTTCAGTGTAAAATGTTAAATCATTTCAAAACAACACAATACAAAATCGGGCTATAGATCGTCAGCAACTGAAGGTAGATCACCATACTAGGGACCATGGGGACTTACATTACCTTTGCTACCTGCATGGACCCTAGTTGGATTTACACCATCCCTTCAGCCATTGGCGACAGAAGAGAAACCTAGCCATAATTTAAAAGTACACATATTCTACGATTAAAAACCTGGTACACTTAAATTGACTATGTACGTCTGTGATGTTCTACTTATTTTACTACCTTTCGATGACATTAAGGTAGTACCCACTGCTTTTAATAACAACTTAATTAAACAGTTACTGTGGATACATTAAAGCTCATTCATGGCAATCTTACGGTTGGATTATGAATAACCAACAGCCTATAATTTGTAATTTATATTTGATACAAAATATAGTAATTTCCACAGATTTTAATAAGTATGTATCGTTTAATGCCACAGCCAACAATGAATTAATAATTTTCTTTCTTAAAGAGAGCCGTGCAGGGGAGCACGGGACCCATCATTGGACGCATTTGGAAATGTACATTTGTAATTATTGAACGCGTGTTTTAATTGGATATACTCTTCATGATCAATTATTCGGATTTATGTACTTCTTTAATGTTTAATGAACCTGTGGCTTTACAAACTGCCATGGTAATGCGAGATTATTAAAAAAGATATTGGACTGTCGGATAGTAATAATATAATAATAGTCCACTTATAAACCGCATATGTCCATTCATGTTAGGATGAGAGTGAGTGAGTGAGTGAGTGAGTTATTATTTAACGTCACATCGGCAATATTTCAGCCATATCGTGACGAGAACATTTGACATTGAAATAGAATATATATAGATATTATGAATACCTGCCGACGATAGACAGTAAAACAACTAGGACATCACAGATATACATGTAAAACGAGTAATTGAATCTAAAACATTTTAACCATAGGGGACAACACAATATAAAAATAGGCTATAGATCACCAACAACTGAAGATAGATCACCATACTAGGGTCCACGGGGACGTACAGTACATTTGCTACCTGCATGGACCCTAGCTGGATCATCCCTTCATAAACTTACAAGAATACTACGTTTAAAAATCCTGGAAAATTTAAATTTCCTTTGGAAATTTTGGGACATACGTACCCTCTCAGGAGGACAGTAATGTTACAGTACTTTAAGCCCCATTTGAGGGTACAGCCGCTAACAATCTTAGTTACTAATCTAAACTACCAATAATAACATATTTATCTATTTACAAATCATTTAACAAATCTATTTTTTTTAAAAATGCAATAAATAATTGGTAACGGACATAAGTAAAAAGATCCTTCATAGTTCGTGATTTGAAATAGATATCCCTTGTGATGGAATATTCAACACAGTCAAGCAAGACATGCTTGACCGTGATTCGTTCATCACAAGGGATACAAAACGGAGGAACCTCACCTTTAAGCAAATATTCATGTGTATATCTTGTGTGGCCAATACGACATCGTCATAAGATGACCTCTTCAAATCTGCACTGACAACCCAAGTAGGTGTAACCAATGTAGGGTTTTATTTCATGTAATTTATTGATACCTACCTGGTTGTCCAATTTCTTGTGCATGAGATCACGTATGTAGGTTCTAATGCTAGCTTTGTAATCAGAGTATGGGATAAGAAGTGGTATCACGGATTTGTTGAGTGCTGACTTTGCAGCAAGATCGGCCATTGTATTCCCATAAATGCCAACGTGGCTGGGTAACCAACAAACGACGATGTCGCTTTGGCCAGAAGCAAGTTCATTGTACAATTCAATAATTTCGAATAAAAGTGGATGTTTACAAGAAAGATATTTAATACCCTGAAGACACGAAAGAAAATCGAAAAAGATGATGTATTGCTTATATTTACGGTGTTTATTAATATATTTAAGCGCTGGTAAGATGGCGTTAGCTTCTGCTGTGAAAATATGTATGTATTATAGCTAGTTTTTAGTTGATTATATTCTTCTTTATATTGTAATTCATTAGATTTCTTAAACTTTGTCAGAGTTAGGTCAACTTCAGGCCTCACCAGTTGCCAAGGAGGAGAAGAAAGAAGACGGAAAGGAGCTATATTTTCCAGCTCAATGCCGGCAGCAGAAATGAAGGGCTTAATTCTGTGCCCAATGAACGGGACAAGAGAAGGTTTTTGTTGTATAAATCCTCATGGAGGGGATTAAATAGTTAGAGATATCGGTCTGTAATTCGACGGATCTGTATGATCCCGGCGAGGTTTTGTCGGTCTGTAATTCGACGGATCTGTATGATCCCGGGCCAGGTTTTGATATTGGGTCTACAATGGCATTACGCAAGGAAGGAGGAAATTCTCCAGTCGTCCATATTTGGTCAAATATACTAGCCAAATAAAGAAACTGTGCATAGTCAAAATATTATCCCAATTGATAAGTACGATAACAATGTCAAAGGTACATATAAACTTTAATGGAGGGATCATGAGACCATAACAAGTCGGGAGAATTTCAATTGAAAAGTTAATCACAATGACGTCACGAGTCCACAAGCGGGACAGGGGTCAAACGACCATTTCACAAGCTCAATAACGGGTATGTCCAACATCGGCATTGAGAACAGCAGTGCATCGACGACGCATAGAGCCTATCAAACGTGCAAGGAAGGCTTGTGGGATGTCACGCCAGATGCACTCAAGTTCTGTTGCAAGGTCAAGGACGTTATCTGGCGGATGAGGAAGACGGCGTAGACGTCGATCCATCTCGTCCCAAAACATGCTCTATCGAGGAGAGATCCGGTGAATTTGCAGGCCAAGGCAGTAAGACAACGTTGTGGTATTGCAAGAAATCCATAGCAACCCTTGCCGTACGAGGGCGGGCATTGTCCTGTTGGAATGTTTACCCAGGGCCATGACGTTGCAGAAAAAGAATTGTCACAGGTCGAAGAATCTGATCCCTGTAGCCCTGAACAATCATCAACGTGTTCTTTGGCGTGCTGTTATTCCACCCCAAATCATCACGGAACCACCACCAAAGCGATTCCTCTCCAAGACACAGGCCTGTGTATAACGTTCTCCCATGCGTATAGGCACGTTGACGTCCATCACTATGGGAAATGTTAAACCTGGACTCATCTGTAAAACAACATTTCTCCACCAAACAAGGGTCTGCAGACATGATTTCGGCACCACATTCGGCGAGCTTGTCGATGACGCTGTGTCAGGAGTAGGCCGTATGGCGGGACGTCATGGTCTGATCCCGTGATGACGGAAACGTTGTCAAACAGTGTTGGGGTGGATACGGCGAAGTCCTGGGATGGTTCGGGCAGTCATCACTGCAGTCTGAAACCTGTGGCGAAGATGGGCCACCCTTATCCATCTGTCCTGTCTTGGCGTTGTTACACGTGGACGTCCAGAACGTGGCCAATCGATAACATCATTTGTGTTCTGGTAGAGTCTCACCAGTGCAGAAATGGTGTTCCAGTGGCAGTGGAAATGTGCAGCCACTTGTCGTTGAGACATTCCCCCATGGACCATCCCAATGGCCTCATGACGTTGTGCAGACGTGAGCCTTGGCATGCTATGCGTTTCAATAGCCGTTTAATTTTTTGAACGATCGCTAGAGGGGAAGGGGTTGAGCTTTCCAAAGTGACAGTATTGTGTGGCATTCATTTGCTCTGTTTCTCTTTCCCGGAATGCACGTCTCAAGGACGAACCCACTGACGTCACGGAACGTGGCACGTGCATGCATGTTGGATACATGTCACTAATCTCTGAGTTTAAATCCTTATGTGTCTACACATGTTTGATAAATTTAGATTTTAAATTTTTGTATGCACAGTTTCTTTATGTGCCTAGTATATATCCAAAAGTGTCATCAGACATTGTTTAGGTAAGTGTTTCAGTCTTTTCCTGTTGTTTCTGATATCTCTGAAACTAAGGACATATTTGGCGATGAAGAATTTTTGGCAAGAGTTTCGCCAATTTTATCTGCAATTTTAGATTTGTCAGTAATTAAATTATCATCATCTTTAAGATAGTGAACAACAGATTTTGATCCTTTGCCTTTAATTCATTAAACCATGTTCCATACCTTGGACATTGGCGTGCGTGAGTTAATTTTGGAGACATAGTTCCTCCAAGATTGCCGTTTGTTTGTTTGAAGGTACGACGTGCCTTCGCATTGAGTATTTTAAATTTATTTAAGTTGTGGACAGTTGGATGATGGTGGAAATAATTATCTGCCTTTTTCCTCGCTTTTCTGGCTTGCCTACAATCTGTATTAAACCATGGCTTTCGTACATGTGGAGTTATAGAGGACTTTGGAACACACTCATCAGCTATTACATTTAAAACGCCAGAAAATACTTGAATAGGATCTGCAATATCACTGAAACATTCGGGTCTTAGTTTGGATGTGCATAAAGTTTGAAATAAGGACCAGTCTGCCTTGGAAAATTTCCACCTTGTAGAAGATGGAGAATCAGTTGGATACGTTTTTGATAGTATCGTTGGAAAGTGATCACTTCCAAAGAGGTCGTTGTGGACTGACCAATCAAATTCATTAAGTAGATTAGAGTCTGCAGGAGACAAATCCAGAGAAGAGTAGGTGCCTGTTGCAGGATGCAGATAAGTACTTGAATCATCATTGAATATGCACAGGTCATTATTATAGATAAAATCTTCCAGTATTTTACCTCTAGTGTTATTATTTGTACCACCCCGGAGTGGATTATGGCCATTAAGATCACCCATTATAATGCAGGATATCGGAAGTTGATCATAAAGAGCTTAAAGATCAATCAGGTGAAGTGCTGATGAAGGCGGAATATACAGTGAGCATAATGTAAAGACAACATGAAGTGTAAGTCTCGCTGCAACGGCTTGAAGATTAGTTGTAAGTGGGACAGGGCTGTGAATAACATCCTGCTTAACAAGGATTGAAGATCCACCAGTGGCTCTATCACCTGGAGGTGAGAAGTAGTAGATTAAAAGTATATGTCTGTTTCAGATGGTTTTCCTGAAGACAGAATGATGATGGTGCCAGATCTTTGACTAATAGATGTAACTCATTAAAGTTAGTCCTTAATCCTCTACAAATCCACTGTACTATATTTCTGGAAGACATTATCTTTTTTGGTGGGTTGATTGGGGATCTACCCTGCACTTTCTTGGAGGGCGACGAGCTATGTGCCCAAGGATGGATGTTATCTGACACATCCATATCTTCCAATGACCCAAACTTATTGGATAATTTGATCTTGTCTGACCCTTTAGGGGCTGAATTTGTTCTTGAAGTTTCTGATCTTGGTTTGACTTTTGTTTTTCAGTTTTCTCAGGTTGAGATCGAGTGAGTGAAATAGGAGATTGTTGCTGAGAGAGGTTCTGCTGATCAGGAAGTGAATTTGCTGTCTGTGTTGATTGTTCAGGGGAAAAGAGTTCGGGAGTGTCCGTACTGTCACGTCTGTTTGACAGGCATGTGACAAAGTAATTACTGGTGAAGTGTTTTCTTTTGGAGTTGTTTCTGATAGTTTCCTGGCTATGGCTGCATAGGTTTCAGTAGTATCAGTTGACTGTGTCAACTTTTTGGCTTCAGCAAAATTGATATTATTGGTGAATTTAATTCTGTTGATCTCCATCTGTTTTTTCCAAATGGGACAATCCTTAGAAAAGGCTGAATGATTACCGTGGCAGTTTGCACATCTTTGGAACTACTGTCACAATCTTCTGTCACATGTGTATTCTCAGCACAGTGAGCACATGTAACAGACAATGTGCAAGTGTTCACACCATGTCCATACTTTTGGCATTAAAAAGACCGCAGAGGTTTGGGGATGTACAAATCAACGTTAACATTGCAGTAACCTGCCCTGATTGATTTTGGCGGATTCGGGCGCAGAAAAAACGAAATAAGATATGTGTTAGTCGGAACAGTCTGATTATTTTTCCGGGTTGAAAATCTTTTTACATATATCACTCCTTGATCCTTCATTTCTGATACAATGTCAATTTCAGTCATATCTGCAAATAGACGATCTCGATCTCTTACAATACCTTTACTGGTGTTCAGAGTTCTATGTGAAGAGACCTTAACCGGAACTCCAACAAACATTTCGGTGGACAGCAGGTTGGTTGCTTGCTGTTTTCTATTACATTCACGCAATAGAGATCCTGAACGGAAGCGTTTCACGCCTTTGATTTTTCCTGCTTTTTCGTGGACACCCTTTGATATCGCAAGGGAGTCTGATCAAGAGTCTCAAGAATCAGAAAACCAGGCCAGTAATAAACGGATTTAGAGGGTCGTTGTTCGTCGTCATCATTGTCGAGTGGACGTTTCGTTTTTTTGTTTGGGCTTTGGTATTCCATGGTGAGTTTATTTTGATTTGTCATCCAGGCTCCCCACCCCCCACGGAGTATCACTAGGACAATGCTAAAAAACAGGCGGGTTTCCAGCCTGCAGCACCAAGGATACCCCCGGACGATATATTGAAGCAGAATAATCAACAAGTAGTTATTCCACCAGATTGGCCCATGAGCCACTGCCTTCTGGACATAGGACTCAAGGCAAATTACAAAATTGGAGTTCAACAATCAAGATTCCAATATATTTTCAAATTTAAACAATTTCAAAACTGGTGCAGCAAAATTTACATGTACAGGGCTTAGCATGACCAGCCGACTGATAGAACCGGACCAGTTCTACCACCCGTCTAGGTGAAGTAAGGGGCGAAGTGGTGTGTTGGGCAAAGGAACGCTGTTCCTGGAACCAGTGCCCTCAACCACCAGACTCCCGTCCTCCACCGACACAGGGGCGCAGCCCACGGCAAACGGGTTGGTGGACCAAATATACCCCCGGGTCCACAACGGGGGGTTGAAGAGCGCTTAGCGTTACCCAGCACTCACCACGAGGAGGTGGCTCTTCACGGGTGCCACCACAAAGAGAGTGAGTTAAGAATTATAGTCACATCGGTGATATTTCACCCATATCGTGAGTAAACCCAGTCAGAAACGTATGAAGAATAAACTTATAGTATATAATCTGTCGACAAAGAACAGTAAATCAACTAGATAATCACGTAAAGAGACTTAAAACTATCAATTTCCTTCTCACGTGACATAATGATAAAAAATAATGTAAAAACATAGTAATGAAATAAATTTTCTCTTATCTAGGGTTGTACATGAATTTTACAAGTATGGTGTGATTTGGTGTGAAGTTGAAGAAATAAATCTTTAAATATCTGCCTTGGTTTGTGAAATTAAGAATAAAAACAACCCAAAGTTACAAATTTCGAAATATGGAGCATGATTTAAGTGGAAGTTGATAAAATAGGACTACAACTTCGAACTTGCCTGAGAGTTAAAAGTTTAGGTCTCATCGGCAGTATGTCAGCCATATAGCGACGATACTAAGTCTGCACATACAAACAAGTCCACTTTAAGTACAAAGCTTAAAGGGGTTCCATAAAATGCATACTTCTTTAAAGACAAATGTTTTCATTGCAGTATTCTTTACAATTAGAAAAAAGTCATAACACTAAATTTAAAAACAGGAAATTCACCATACACAATATATTGTTAAAACATATTACAAAAATCAATTTCCTCGATGGTGAACACTTCATCTCAGATACAATTAGGAGGTACATCTCCATCTGTTTTGAGCAGATAGTCATGAGTATACCGACTGTGGCCATCGTCGTAAAATTACCTCATCATGTTTTGACAGACAATCAATTCTTTATTTGCCTTTGACAATACATCTAATCGACCTTGAACACGAAAATATTAATGAACGGGATGGCTGGTTTGGTACAATATGAGCGTAAGAAGAACATACAAACAGATTTATAAGACGTGTATATGGATGGTAACGTCTTCTTTATTGTATAACACGACGTTTCTGGGCTACTTCTTGCCCCTTCTTCAAGTGATTTAAGTCAGTGAGTGAGTTCAAATTTATCGTCACATCGGCAATATTCCAGCCATATCGTGACGAGAACAATTAATTTGATAGATAGTACTCAATGGTAAATTGTAAAAACCTGTCAACTACATTACCCAGTATCCAGTAGGAGTCCGCAACAACGGAAACAAAGTTAGTTTTGCTATGTTAACCATACTGAACATTCGTTTGTAGCGCAACGGATAACAATAACGTTCAGCATACAATTACAGGTTCATTTAGGCGCCCAATAACCGCTTACAATAACCCAGATGTGATAGTTCGACATTTTACGTCTTATGAGAGCCCCATACGTCAGACGGATAACGCACGACGCATCCAACAAATCAAATCGGAAACAGACAATATCATTCGATGATTAAGATACAACGACAGTGCGTTATTATTTAGATCAAATGAAGCCTCTCTACCTTGAAAAGTAGAATCCACACTATAAACTTATTGAATACGATACCTGAATGTGTAAAACTTTCAACAACAGCGTCAAATTTATAAGATAAAGTCAAAGGAGGTGCGACAGGTTGCGGGTATTTATTCAGGCTACTGGTTCCTACCGAGGTGTCTCACGTTTTGTTTAATAAAATCCTAAGCATTAGTTTTGTTTGCTTTAATATCACAATATGGAATAAGACCGTTTATCAAGAGCTGCTTCAGCATTGATTCTTGCGTTACCTGCTGCGTATACATAACTTGGATATCTTGGCAGATTTTAAAACGGATTGTTTTCTGGCTCTGTTTGATTGAAATGCAGTGTAATGTATTGCAGTGAATGTCTACTTAGAGATTGTTTGAGAAGGTTCCTTAGCTACCACAGACAGAATGTCCACAAGAGAGGGCTTATAACACCAAGGCACAGCCTTATTCCTACGTGGTGTATAATGTCTTGTGTTTCTATATTGTTTTGCAGGTTCTGTTATAAGGTAAAAATACATGCCTAAACAATCGGAGAATTACATCAGATTCCGTATTTAGGTTTGCAGTTTTGCTCATGAGTCATTACCATTAAGCAAAGGAATGGAGTCAAAATGTCTCGAAATAGTGAGTGAGCGAGTTAAAATTTAACGTCACATCGGCAATATTTCAGCCATATCGTGACGAGAACATTTGACATTGAAATAGAATATATATAGATATTATAAAAACCTGCCGACGAAGGACAGTAAAAATACTAGATAATCACAGATATAAATATAAAACTAGCGAACAAACCTAAAATATTCCAATTAAAGAAAACAATACAATGTAAAAATGGGCTATAGATCGCCAACAACTGAAGGTAGATCACCATACTAAGGCCCATGGGGACTTACATTACCTTTGCTACCTGCAAGGACCCTAGCTGGATTTACACCATCCCTTCAGCCATTGGCGTTTATACCGATAATTAGCCATACATTAAAATGACAAAAATACTACGATTAAAACACCTGGTATACCTAAATGTACTTGAAATGTTTTGGGACTTACGTACCCTCTCAGGAGGACAATAATTTTACAATACTTCAACCCCCCTTTGAGGGTACAGCCACTAACAATCTAAGTTACTAATCAAATCTACCAATAATTAAAATACATATATGTACAGAACATATTTATCAAAATTCATTAATTAAATCAATTTCTTTAAAAAAAGCAAGAATTAAATGAACATGAACAGTACGAAAAAGATCCTTAACAGTTTTAACAGTAAAATATTCATCCCTTATGATGGAGAATTCAACATAGTCAAGCAGGACATGCTTGACCGTGGTTCTCTCATCACAAGGGATACAAAACGGAGGATCCTCACCTTTCAATAGGTACGCATGAGTGTATCTACTGTGGCCAATGCGACATCGTCGCATGATGACCTCCTCAAATCTGGACTGACAACCCAAGTAAGTGTAACCGATATTTGGTTTTATTTCATGTAATTTATTGATACCTACTTGGGTGTCCCACTTCTTCTGCATCAGATCACGGATGTAAGTTTTAATGCAATCTTTGTAATCAGAGTATGGAATCAGAAGTGGTGTCACAGATTTGTTGAGTGCTGCCTTAGCAGCAAGATCAGCCATTGAGTTCCCAGAAATGCCAACGTCGCTGGGTAACCAACAAACGACGATGTCGCATTGGCCAGTAGCAAGCTCATTATACAATTCAATAATTTCTAATAAAAGTGGATGTTTACAAGAAATATTTTTAATAGCCTGAAGGCAAGAAAGTGAGTCAGAAAAGATGATATATTGTTGATATTTAGGGTGTTTTTGAACATATTTTAAAGCTGTTAAGATGGCGTTTGCTTCTGCTGTAAAAATAGAGTTGTTATCTGGTAAACGAGAGGAGATTGTTCTGGATCCAATGGCAGTGGCACAAGCCACCGCGCCACCATCCTTGGACCCATCTGTACATAAGGATTTGTATGTATTGTATTTATTCTTCAATTGATTATATTCTTGTTTATACTGTAATTCGTTAGTTTCGGATTTTTTAAACTTCGTTAATGTTAGGTCAACTTGTGGCCTCACTAATTGCCAAGAAGGAGAAGAAAGAAGACGAGAAGGAGATATATTCTCCAACTCAATGCCAGCAGCAGAAATATATTGTTGGATTCTTATCCCAAGAGGTGGGACAAGTGAAGGTTTTTTATTATACAAATCCTCATAAAGAGGATTAAAGACGCAAGTGTGAGCAGGATTGGATTCATTAGAATGTAACTTTGTGATATATTGTAGGGACAATTTGATGCGGCGAAGTTTTAAAGATGGCTCATCGGCCTCAACGTAGAGACTGTCAATGGGAGAGGTTCTGAAAGACCCAAGACAAAGTCTGAGACCCTGGTGATGGATAGAATCAAGTAGTTTGAGGTTGCTTTTACAGGCTCCACCATATACGATAGAGCCGTAATCAAGTTTCGATCGATCGACCAGTGATCTATACAAATGAAGGAGGTGGTTTGGTCCCTCCCCACTTTGAACTGGAAACGACTTTCAACAAGTCGAGTGCCTTCAGGCATTTGGCTTTTATATTTTTTATATGTGGCAGAAAGGTTAAATGCGAATCAAAGATGAGACCAAGGAATTTAGCTTCCTTGACAACTTTGATGGGTGTGCCATTTAATGACAATTCAGGATCTTTATGGGGTTTGTATTTCCTACAAAAATGTAGACAATTGGTTTTTGATTTGGAAAATTTACACCCGTTTTCAAGACACCATTTATGAATTTTGTTGAAACAAATTTGTAATTGTCTCTCAATAGTTCGCATGTTTTTACCACGGCAAGAAATATTAAAATCATCCACGAAAAGAGATCCATCGATTGAATCACTTAAAACCTGTGAAAGACTATGTATTTTAATACTAAAGAGTGTGACAGACAAAATACTGCCTTGTGGGACACCCTGATCCTGATTGTAACAATCAGACAGGGTAGAACCCACGCGAACTTGAAATTGCCTGTCCGTTAAAAACTGTGATATAAAAAGAGGCAAACGGCCTCTCAATCCAAAATCGTGTAAATCTCTTAAAATACTATTTTTCCATGTGGTGTCATATGCTTTTCATAATCGGAAAAGATCGACACTGCATGTTGTTTTTTAATAATGGCATTTTTAACAAAGGATTCTAAACGCACTAAATGATCGATAGTACTTCTGTTTTTACGGAAACCACATTGAATATCTGTTATAAGGTTATTAGTTTCCAAGTACCACACAAGTCGATTATTTATCATGCGCTTCATGGTC
Source organism: Haliotis rubra (assembly GCF_003918875.1). Lineage (NCBI taxonomy): Eukaryota > Metazoa > Mollusca > Gastropoda > Lepetellida > Haliotidae > Haliotis > Haliotis rubra. The sequence goes on along the minus strand of NW_025765230.1, from coordinate 88,593 downwards.
TTGCAAACACAGCTAGTTAATGAGATTGGTCGATAATTCGAAGGATCAGTATGATCACGTCCAGGTTTAGGGATGGGTACAATAATAGCATCACGCCATGAAGTAGGAAATTGTCCAGAAGTCCAAATATCATAAAAAATGTTTAAAAGGGTTTCTAAGCATGAATCCGGTAAGTGTTTCAGGAGCTGATAATGTATGTTATCAGCACCTGTAGCCGTATCATGAGCTTGGTCAAGAGCAGTATGAAGCTCATGAATAGAAAATAGTTCATTGTAATCTTCCCCATTATCTGAAATGAAATTAATAGTTTTCTTTTCCTGTTGCTTTTTATAATTTTGGAATTGAGGTAAATAATTCGATGAGGAAGAGTGTTTGGCCAAAGTTTCTCCAAGTTTATTTGCAATATCAGATTGACTAGTTAATAATTCGCCTCCATATTTAAGATGCTGAATGCTAGATTTAGAACCCTTACCTTTTATTTTCTGGATCATATTCCATACTTTTGATATCGGCGTTCGTGAATTTATTTTTGATACATAATTTCGCCAGGATTGACGTTTATTTTGCTTGAAGGTGCGCCGTGCCTTAGCATTTAAAATTTTAAATGTATATAAATTATGGACCATAGGATGGCGACGGAAATACTTCTCAGCTTTCTTCCGTGCCTTCCTAGCCTGTTTGCACTCATGGTTGAACCATGGTTTTCGTATGTGTGGAATTGCAGAGGATTTGGGGATACACTCATCAGCAATATTAATTAGTTCATCAGAGAAATCCTTTATAGGATCAGTACATTCTATACAGAGTTCGGGTTTAAGTCTGCTACAACACAGAGCTTGATACAAAGGCCAGTTAGCTTTTTTAAAGTTCCATCTCGAATATGGAGTAATATCAGTTGGGTTTACAGGTTTTAGTATAGTAGGAAACTGGTCACTTTCACAGAGGTCATCATGGACTGACCATTCAAATTCATTTAGTAATTCTGAATTCGCGATTGATAAGTCGAGAGCAGAATAGGTTCCTGTACCAGGGTGTAAATACGTGTTGGAACCATCATTATAAATACATAAATCATTGTCTGAACAAAACTCCTCCAGTAGTTTACCTTTAGCGTTTGTATTTACACTACCCCAGAGTGGGTTGTGCCCATTTAAATCTCCCATAATAATACAGGGCTTCGGGAGTTGGTCATATAGAGCTTGAAGATCAGTTTTGTGAAACGTTGAAGACGGAGAGATATATACAGAACACAATGTAAACGCAACATGTAAAGTAATTCGCACTGCAACAGCCTGCAGATGAGTAGTTAGTGAAACTGGGCTATGGATAACATTCTGTTTGACTAAGATGGAAGATCCGCCCGTGGCCCTGTCACCCGGAGGTGAAAAACAATGATATGCATTGAAAGAACGCAGGACAAAATCATCTGTCTGTTTTAAATAGGTCTCCTGCAGACAGAACGCTGATGGTGTTAAATCCTGGACTAAAAGCTGCAATTCATTGAAATTAGTCCTTAGTCCTCTGCAATTCCACTGTAGGATATTATGCTGATATCCTATCTTTTAGGGGGATTGATTGGGGATCTACCCCCGCACTTGTTTGGTGGGCGACAAGCTATGTGCCCTACTACGGACGTTTTGGTTTTAACGAGACATTGCTGAGACTTCGTGGACAACTGAGAAGATGGTTCATGATCAGGGGATGTCTCTGATTGGATTCGAGATGTACCGGGAAGTGAGTTTACAGTTTGTGTAGATGTAGCAGGCGAGACAGGTTTAGGAGATTCTGTTTTGACCCAGGTTAAGTGAGTGAGTGAGTGAGTTATTATTTAACGTCACATCGGCAATATTTCAGCCATATCGTGACGAGAACACTTGAAATGTCTGTCTGACAACTAGCAGATACTTTAGTTACTCTAGATGTTGCCTCAGCCGTTGTTCTGGCAATGGAAACATAACTGTCTGTCTGTTCTGAGCCGTGGACTAGTTTCTTGGCATCTGCAAAACTAATGTTTTGCTTGAATTTTATTTGATTGATTGCCATTTGCTGTTTCCATACGGGACAGTCCTTAGAGTAAGCTGGGTGGTTCCCCGCGCAGTTGATGCACTTTTTGACAGTACTGTTACAATCTTCTGTTGTGTGTGTCTTTTCACCACAGTGAGCACACACAACAGACAATGTACAAGTATTTACGCCGTGGCCAAACTTCTGACATTTAAAGGGTTTGGAATGTAAGTCTGCACATTGAGGTTACAATAACCTGCCTTGAGAGATTTGGGAGCAATGGGTAAAGAAAAAGAAAACAGATAAGTATTGGTTTTGATGGATGCATCGTTTTTACGTGTAGAAAAACGTTTAACATAGAGTACACCCTGATCCTTCATTTCGGAAACGATATCTAGTTCCGACATGCCAGCCAGCAATCGCTTACGATATCTAACGATTCCCTTGCGCGTGTTAAGGGTCTTGTGAGCCGTGACGGTGACGGGAATGCCGACAAAAGTTTCAGTGTTCAGTAGGTTGTTTGATTGGTGCCTCTTGCCACACTCAATTAACAACGCACCAGAACATAATCTTTTAACGTTCTTCACATCGCCAGCAATGCCTTGGATACCTTTAGACACAGCAAAAGGATTTAATTTTAATGGTGTATCATCTTTGGTCTGAATTACAACAAAACGTGGCCAGTAATCAGTTGGTTTGGGCAGTCTAAGTTCGTTGTCAACAGGGTCATTGTCAAGAGGACGTTTGGTTTTTTTGTTTGGAGTTTGATAAGCCATGGTTATTTTGTTAGATTTCATCATCCGAGCTCCCCACCCACCACGGAGTATCACAAGGACAATACTAAAAACAAGTGGATTTCCAACTTGCAGCACCAAGGATACCCGGATGATATACTCAAGCAGAAGAATTAAAGATTAATAATTCCACCAGATTGGCCCATGAGCTACCGCCTTCTGGGCATAAGACTCTAGGCAAAGTTCATAACATCATATTTCAAAATCACAAACGTTTTAGATAAGAAGTAAGCCCGAAATTAAAAGAATTCCAAATCAAATGTGTGCAATGACATAGATAGATATAGTCTATACACAGGGCTTGGCGTGACCAGCTGATTGATAGAACCGGGCCAGTTCTACCACCCGTCTAGGTGAAGTAAGGGGCGAAGTGGTGTGTTGGGCAAAGGAACACTGTTCCTGGAACCAGTGCCCTCAACCACCAGCCTCCCTTCCTTCACCGACACAGGGGCGCAACCCACGGCAAACGGGTTGGTGGACCAATAAAACACATTTGTCGTGAAGGATATAACTGATTAAACGAACAAACCAATAAAAAGGGGTCAGTCACAGAACGGTGCTGCCCGGTATTCAACTAATCATGACACACATGAGCGCAAGGTCGGATGGAGGATTAACGAATCAAAATGACGGGTTGAAACATGTGACCAAAAATCAGGCTAGGTTCGAACCATTTGGAGCAATAAACAATTCATTGATTTTCTTAAGGCAGAGTTGTACCCACCTTTCTATTGCGTGCATATTCTTACCACCGCGAAATATTTAAATCATGCACGAAAAGGGACCCATCAACACAACTGTTCAGGACGTTAGTGAGGCTGTTAATTTTGATGCTGAAAGGGTGACAGACAGGATGCTGCCATGAGGGACGCCCTGATCTTGGTGGAAATAATCAGACAATGTGGAACCTACCCGTACTTGAAATTGTCTGTTGTTTAAAAACTGAGATATAAACTGAGGTAATCTGCCCCTCAATCCAAATTCATGTAAATCTGTTAAGATACCATGTTTCCAACGTTGTATCGTATGCTTTTTCTAAATCGAAGAAGATAAATACAGTATGTTGTTTGTTCACAATGGATTATTTTATAAATGATTTCAGACGCACCAGATGTTCAATGGTACTTCGGTTCTTTCGGAAATCACATTGGGGTTCACTAAGGAGGTTATTGGTCTCCAAGTACCAGATTAATCGATTGTTGTCCATTGACCCCTTGGTTTTACAAGCACAGATAGTGAGATAGTGAGTTAATATTTAACGTCACATCGGCATTATCTCAGCCATATCGTGACGAAAACAATTTATACAATAAAAAGGGAAAACATTTTGAAGATTAAAACCGGTCAACGATGGACAGTAAAAAATACTAGACTATCACAGAAATGAATATTAAACTAGCGAGCAAAACTAAAACATTCCAATTAAAGAAGACAATACAGTATATAACACGGGCTATAGCTCGCCAACAACTGAAGGTAGATCACCTTACTAGGAACAAACACATATAGTAAGTGATATAGGGCGGTAATTTGAGGGATCCTTATGATCCCGGCCAGGCTCTGGTAAAGGGTTGATAATGGCACGAAGGAGGAAAGATTGCGTTTGTCCAAATGAAGGGGACAGTGGTGGGAATAAACATGGACAACCCCTAAACTAGACATAATTGTGTTAAGATGTGTTAAAATATTCAAAAATGAAAACATATTTCTCAAAAACCTACTTCCTTTATACATCGGAGAGAATAAGTTTCACTCAGTGATACATCCACGTTATATTTTAATATATAAATCAATTTTCATTCCCCAGGCAATCAACACTTTAAATGTGTTCACTTGATAACCTACTGGAAACCGGTTTTAAGTCAGAACTCACTGTCTGGAGATATTGTTTATTGAAAAGATAATTCTTGAAAAAATCAACCATCCAATGGCAAACAAGATTCAATGTAGAACAAAGCAATTTTGTCCCAATATAATTTGCTCTGTGTCGTCTGTATCTACATTATTCCTACATCCTATTTAAGTCACCCCTACTTACGTGTTGGTATCTATGTAACGTTGTATTCTTTATATGTTAAGCATGTAAATGTTTAATGTGTAGTGACACTGTGGATATATATATTAGTGTTCTTATCTTGAACAGAATAATAGGAACTTATGTATGACCCGCCACTAGGCAACACGGTATTGAGTGAGAGAAAAGTGTATAACTTATTATCCATGTTCATGCACCATATATATATATTGCTATAGCTGTAAACTTTTCAGTTGGAACGAATTATATATGTATCTCTTCGCTCCATTAATTAACGTGTAACGAAGAACCTGTATCTACATTTGTCTTGATTTATTCTTTAAGGAACGGTTGGCTTGAGACGAGCGCTTTCTGAAAATTGAACTACTTCAGAACCTCATTAACAAATAGTGCGTGAGTGAGTGAGTGAGTTATTATTTAACGTCACATCGGCAATATTTCAGCCATATCGTGACGAGAACATATGTGACATTGAAATGGAAAAGCTGTATATTATAAAAACCTGTCGATGAAGGACAGCATTAACAAATAGGAGCGGTGGGTTAGCCTAGTGGTTAAGGCGTTCGCATGTCACGCCGAAGACCCGGGTTCGATTCCCCCCTATAGTCACAATGTGTGAAGCCAATTTCTGGTGTCCCTCGCCGTGATATTGCTGGAATAAACAATGCGCAAGTAGCGAGAGGACGCGGGTGTTTGAGGCTCTCGCGATGGGAGATAGCCTGGCCCAATACAGGGCCAAATTTGGCGGGTTTTCACAACCTAATCAATCGAAAACAAGTTTTCAGGGTATTACAATGTGCGGGACACAGCTTTCTTTGTCGCTGAGGCTGTTACTCTTGTTCAGCGTCCTCTCGGTGGTCGACGGAGACATTGAACAGACCGCGGGACCACGACCCCAGAGAACTCTCACAAAAAGTGGCACTGGCATCGTTGGATTAGTGAGTGAGTGAGTTAGAATTTAACGTCACCTCGGCAATATTTCTGCCATATAGTGACGAGAAATGTTTTACATAAACAATAAACTACAGTTGCTAAATAATCAGTCATCGAAGGACTGTAAAATAACTAGAGTATCACAGATGGAGTCTACAACTAGCATGAACATGTAAAACTATTTTATTTACGAAGACAATACAATATAAAACCGGGCTATAGATCGCCAACAACTGAAGGTAGATCACCATACTAGGAACCATGGGGACTTACGTTACTTTTGCTACCTGCATGGACCGATTAACAGGTAGAGATGACACTAACATTGCTTCCATACTTAAGGATATTCAGAATGAACTCCGTGAAATGAACAGTAAATTTGAAAGCTTGAAGGTTAAAGTCGACAAAATATGGCGATGGACCTGCACGTGCAAATGGAGAATGTAATGGAGGAAAACAGACAACTTAAAGTTACTGTCTCTCGTTTGGAGGAAAAGTTAGAATACTTAGAGTGCAGGAACAGGCTGACAACTTGGTTTCCCGGGGTCTCAAAGGTGTGAGAGATGAAACATGGGAGGAAAGCGAAGATACAGTACGTGCATTTCTGAGGAAGGATTTTAGCATGACGAGCGCTGACCAAATTTTAAGGGCCCATCGTTTAAACCCAAGAAGAGACAATTCACCTATAGTGGCCAAATGTACGTTCTCGAGAGATAAAAGTGACATTTATAAACGTAGCCGTGAAACACTCCCGAAAGATTCCGGCATGAAAGTGAGTGAAGATTTTCCACAGAAAATTAGGGAGGATCGAAGGCCGTTGTCTACAATGTTTACTCTGAGTGAGGGCAAAAGGCCGAAAATACGTGTTAACAAACTCATCGTTGATAAGAAAGTGGTCCAAATAAATGAGTAGGTACGTCCCGAAAAATTCAAAAGAAATTTAAATATTACCAGCTGTTTAAAATGTAGTATTCTTGTCATTTTAAGTTAGGCTAACTTTGACCTCAATCGCCAGCGGCTGAAGGGGTGATATATATCCAACTAGGGTCCATGCAGGTAGCAAAAGTACTGTAAGTCCCCATGGTCCCTAGTTTGGGGATCTACCTTCAGTTGTTGGCGATATATAGCCAGTTCTTTATATTGTATTGTCCAAATAGTGCTATTAGTTTTATTTTTCTACACTGGTTTTAGTTGTAATTGTGATATTCTAGTTGTTTTACTGTCCTTCGTCGACAGGTTTTTATAATATTTACATATCTTCCATTTCAATGTCGAATATGTTCTCGTCACGATATAGCTGAAATATTGCCGATGTGACGTTAAATAATAACTCACTCACTCACTCTCCCAAATAAATGATGAAGAAAGTACGGATTTTACCAGTGGTGAGGACTTGTCCGGTTCTCGGTCCGGTCGATAAAGGGAAGTAAATCCAAGTTCTCCACTGGACAAACAACGAAAGAAAATTAAAGCACGGGCAAGGCCCGCTTGACTTCCGTATTCTATCATGGAACATTGAGGGATTAAAAAAAATAGGACAGTGAACAATCACAGGTAAAACTCTTTTGCAGAAATTACGATATTGTAGCATTGAGTGAGACTTTCGCTACGAGTCCAGGTGACTTTTCTTCGTTTATGTCCGGTTTCCGGTCATACAGCAGTGTACGCCGGAAAACTAAACGTCGCGGGAGACTGAGTGTTTTTATAAATAACTACTGGGTATCGAATCAGTATATATTCAGGCTGTATGATGAATTTGTAGACGTAATTGTGCTCTTATTCAAAACCAGCAAACTTTCATGGAACTTTGACACGATTATGATATTTGTTTACCTTTCCCCAGAACATTCACAAATATATCATGACAAAGAAGATGGTATGGTTGTTCTCGAACAGCATCTAGAAACTATTGCAAGTGACCAAAAATGATAAAAAAATATATATGGCTGGTGATTTTAATGCCAGAACAAAAGACTTTGATGACTTCATTCAAGATGACAATATTGACTTTGCCTATAGGTACGGTGATGACGAGTTTTGTATGCCAAGAGCGAACAAAGACACTGATTGTAATAATTACGGTATAAAACTGACTGAATTATATTGTACTTTGGGGATACATTCATTTAATGGCAGACTTTTTTAATGATAAAGATGGCAATTTTACATGTTTTACACACAATGGTCAGAGTGCTGTCGATTATATGCTGGCATCAACAGATATATTTCCAGAGGTAACATCTTTTGGTATGCGTGCGTGATGAGTCTAACCATTTTCCATTGTACTGTTCTCTAAGAATTCAACTGAATAAAAGTAATGTACAGAAAGGACGACCAGGTGAGAGGATTGATGTAAATGTGTCTGAAAATGGCACTGATGATGTCAACGAATGGTCAAAATATGTATGGATAGGAAGTGGCAGTCAAATATTTATTGATAATTTTTTGTGTAATCTATCTGAGGTTTATGAAGATTTGTGTAAGTAGATTTATACAGACACAGACAAAGCTTTAGCATCTATTATTAGCATCTACCTATCAGCAGCAGTCAATTCTAAGAGGATTTATCGGAGTAGTTGGGGTAGAAGTAATAGTCAACCTCCATGGTGGGATAGGGATTTAGAAGACCTGAAGCAGAGAAAGTGCCAGGCACTTAGAGCTCATAGAGATAATGGCAAGGATTTTTGTGAGTTCAGAACATTAAGAAATTTATTCAAGGCCAAATTTAGATGCAAAAAGAAATATTATCCAGCGGAAAATGAAAACAGACTTAATTGAATGTAGATGTAATGCTAAATTATTTTGGAGAAAGTTAAAGCAAGGTCATGTGTGTGATGTTGTTTCGCAGAAAATTGGAAGTGAAGATTGGACACGTCATTTGATCAATCTCTCATGTGTAGATGATAAACTGAGGGGCAAAAGAAACGTCCCCAAAGTAAAATTGTAAAAAACATTTCTTCTGTTTTCGTTATGACGGAAATTTATTTAGGAACACATCTCCCGAACGCATCCCCACGTCTCACAGAAAGGAAATCCACGTGGAGTTTTTTGTAAGCATGAAAATTGCTTTTATTCACGTTTTTTGCATGCTTCTGTGGAAACATACCCGTATGAAAGTACAGTATAAAAATTATGCTCGACTGTTCGAATTCATCACTTCAATACGTTGGACACAAAGAACATGCCTCGACTCACGGCAGAACAGAAGAACGAGCTATTGGGATGTTGCAGCTGGGTGCTTCTCACAGTCACGTTGCAAGAATCATGGGTTGCAGCAAGAAAACCATCACACAGACTGATGACACGCTTCAGAACAACAGGTCGGACTGCAGACAGGCCTAGGACAGGAGACCACCCGTAACCACCCCTCAGGAAGACCGCCATTTACGGGTGCTTCACTTGCGCAACAGATTCCTGACTGTGACGTCATCAGCAACAACCAGCCTTACCCATCCAGTCAGTAGAAGGACCATATCCAGACGACTCCGCCGATTCGGTATCAGAGCCTACAGACCATTCCGGGGCGTGACATTAACGCGTGAACATCGACGTCGTCGATTGGCTTGAGCACGTAGAGTTCGGCAGGCAGCCGCGGACCTGGCGCCGGGTACTCTTCAGTGACGAGAGCCGCTTCCAGTTGAACAAAGCTGATGGTCGGGTACGAGTCTACAGACGTCGGAACGAACGCACAGCACGTTGTTGCGTTCAGGAAGTTGAGACGTTTGGCGGCGGTAGTGTGATGGTGTGGGGAAATTTGTGGCGAGAGGAAGACTGACTTGTTGGTGATAGAGGGAAACCTGAATGCCCGTCGATACATTGATGTTGTTTTACGACCTGTCGTGTTACCCTTCCTCCAGCAGAATCGAGGCGTGTTGTTTCAGCAGGATAACGCTACTCCCCACACTGCTGTTGTTACCCGGAACTTCCTGAACAACAACAACGTAAACGTCATTCCTTGGCCAGCAAAGATCCCCCGATTTATCACCTATTGAGCACCTATGGGATCATCTCGGCCGTCAGGTTAAGCAACGTCAACATCCCCACAGACAAGAAACGCTTTGGCTCAAGCTCTACAGGAAGAATGGCGTCGCATCCCACATCACGTGATCAGACGTCTTGTGCACTCTGCACGACGTCGTGTGGCAGCATGTATCGCTGCAAGAGGTGGACACACTCGCTACTGAGGAGTTGGACACTCAAAGACACTCTGTCAGTTCTGATGTGCATGTGTTGTCATGATCGAACACCGGACATTTGAACCTCCTGTGAAAAACGTCACAAAAACTCTACTTACAGCAAATTGTTTCAATTGTTCTGTAATGACAGTCTGCATAATATGTTCAAAAATTATATCAAACATTTCAACATTGAATTGCACGTGTTTGTATCATTTTATGATACAAAAATGATCGGGGACGTTTCTTTTGCCCCTCAGTTTATTACTAGTGATTTCAGTTACGACAATTTGGAGAGTTATGGAGATTAAAATATATTCAGTCTAAATACTCCTATTACCCTCAGGGAAGTTTGGTTTCATATAGATAAGATTGGATTAAACAAATCACCTGGTCCTGATGGTTTAACTGCAGAGTTTCTAAAGAAAACTAAGAAATTATATTTCATCTGTATTAGTTTTATTGATCAATAAGATCTTTGAAAGTGGCAATTTTCCCAAACAATGGGGTAAGAGTATTATATGTCCCTTGTTTAAGTCTGGGGATAGGCATTCTACTGATAATCGATACAGTATGCAAGGTTTTTTGTTTTATTCTTAACTCTAGGCTTCAGAGTTGGTGTACTGAGAAAATGGTATTATTGACGAAGCACAGTTCGGCTTCAGAGAGGATCGTTCAACTATTGATAGCATATTCTGTTTGCATTCTGTTGTTCGTAAGTATGCACTTAAAAAGAATGGAAGATTTTATAGTCTATTTATAGATTTTTCAAAGGCTTTTGATTCAGTAAACTAACCATGATGTGTTGCTGAACACTCTGCAGGCAGTAGGTGCGGGTGGTAATTTTATGAACATCATAGTATCGATGTATTCCAACTTGACAGCTTGTGTGCGACTTACAAACGGTCCATCAAATTACTTTAGTTGTAATATTGGAACAAGACATGGGTGCATTTTAAACCCACAAATGTTTATCATTTTCATAATTAAGCTGATAGACTTTATGAAGGAGAGAGTGAGTGAGTGAGTTTAGTTTAACGCCACACTCAGCAATATTCCAGCTATATGGCAGCGGTCTGTAAATAATCGAGTCTGGACCAGACAATCCAGTGATCAACAGCATGAGCATCGATCTGTGCAATTGGGAACCGATGACATGTGTCAACCAAGTCAGCGAGCCTGACCACCCGATCCCGTTAGTCGCCTCTTACGACAAGCATAATCGCCTTTTATGGCAAGCACATGGGTTGCTGAAGACCTATTCTACCCCGGCATCTTCACGGGATTTATGAAGGAGAGTGGCGGCAGGGGTGTTTTTTTATCTTCAGCCTTTGATAATATGTTTGTTTTCATGTTTGCTGATAATGTGGCATCTATGGCTGATTCATGTCTGCAGTTGCAGAAAAAAAAGATCTATGCTCTGGAGCATCTTTGTGTATGAAAGTTAATCTGAGTAAGACAAAGGTAATGTTTTTCCGTAATGGTGGTCCATTGAGGAAATTTGAAAGATGTTTTTTTCAAAGGAGAACCAATATGTTTCATCATACAAATACCTTGTTCTTGTTTTTAGACCCAAACTTTGCTGGATTAAGGCACAGGATTCTCTTGCAGCATAGGCAAATAAAGCATTATTAGCTATTTATACTGATTCAAAGAAATTTGGCACTTTATCATGTAAGGAGGTTTTAAAGATATTTGATGCTACAGTTGTTCCAATATTGTGTTATGGTTCAGAAGTATGGGGTGTAAATTATTGTAAGAAAATTGAGAGTGTTTCAGATTAAATTAAGCAAATTGATTCTTAAAGTTGGCAGAAATGCTACAAATATTGGAGAAGGTTGGTTCTTGGAGAATGTGGAAGAGTCCCACTTCAGTATATCTATATGACTAGAGCGGTTAAGTACTGGACGAAACTTATTAATATGAACGAAAATAGGCTGCCTTTGCAACGCTGTAATATGTTGTTGTCACAGGATGAAGGTGGAAGAACAAATTGGGTTATACATATCAAAAACATTTTGTTTAGACTTGGCTTTGGATTTGCTTGGGTTGCACAAGATGTAGGGCACCTCAATACCTTTATTTCAGTATTTAAGCAAAGGCTTTTTGATAATCTCCGTCTCAGAATTGGGTGTCTTGAGCGAGGACACCACGTTGGCGGACAGGATCCGATTTCTTTCCGGGAACAAGGAATCACCATCGCCATGGTTCTCGCGGCTTTGGGCTTCATCATATCGACCCTGGTCGTGTCGCTGACCGGCGGTGGTGGTGTACCACCAACAAGCCCAACACCACCAAGCCCATCATCATCAGGCGACGATGTCAAAAAACATTTGAAATCTCTCGGTGAAGCCCTGGCTCAACTGGCTGGCAAAGCTGCAGAAGCGCTGCCTGGCATCTTGGGCAGCATCGTTTCCTGGTTGTTAGGATTCTTGTCAAAAAACGTCACGTGGCTCGGTCAAACCTGTGGGCTTTTGTCGTCGCCGTGGCGGGTCTGTTGTATGTCACGGCTAAGGAATTTATAACCAAATTAGGCACAGTCCAACCGCGATCCCGCCAACCACCATCGCCGTTTTGCGATCGACGTGCCGCTGATTGTTTGCCTGCACGTGCGGGGGCAGCTGCTGCTTTTGTTGGCATGGTGGTGGTACTTGTACTTCTGGTGTCGGTGCCACGATGCCCGTTTCGTACTGCGGCACGACTCGACATCCTTATGGACGTCCTGGTTGAAGTCCAACTTTTGTTCAGCGGTCGCGATGACGATTTCATTGTTGTAGCCCACCACTTTATTCACCCTCAGTTGCATGTCGCTCGGAGCCATGTACAATCTCGTGCCGAGCACATAGTTGACTTTCGACCGTGCGTATTCCAGCGCATTTTCATAGTGTTTGATGGCACTTGGTAGATAGATCGGTCTAGCATTGGCATCCTCGACGTTAGCCAGGAACTGTTTCTGCGCGTTGTCAGGCGTCCCTTCACGACCCACGATGCTGGAACGCGTTTGTGTCTGAGCGCCTAGCACGGCCCACTCATACGTTCGAATCGAATTGTTCAATCTGATGACACCGGCACGAGAAAACCCTTTCGAAGTGTCCAGCATGAACATTTTCCAATCGTCCATTGGTCCCTGCTCAAACCTCCAAACGTGGTGATCCTTGCTGTCGTTGAAATCCATGTAATCGTCGTTCCATTCACTCATTCGTCTTGACGTAATGATACGACTTGTAACCCCAATCTTTCACTAGCTGTTTGCTGGCTTGCACGAGAGGCATGTTGTGAATGATAGGAATGCCCAAACCGTGGTTTGGACCCGGCAAACGCCAATCGACCGTCTTGGGATATAGTTCAAATTTACTGCAAACGCGTTCGTACGCACGTCTATCGTATGGATTGTTTACAGCATTCCATGCCTTGTCCTGCGGAATTGGAGCGCTGATTTTTTTTTGAGGATACGTCTGATCTGGTAGTACACGTAAAACGTGAATACAGATGTACTCAGCTTTTCACGACGAGTGTTGTTCAACGTCACACCGCACCTGGTGGTCGCGCACCACACGGCGAAATTGAATTGAATCTGCCAGGATTGTAGAACTGGGTTGTGGGTGGTTTTCACATTCATGACCGAAAACCTGTAATTTTTAAACACGTCGGTGAACTGAACTATAAAATGTAAACCATCCTTTGCATCGACCACAATACTCGGTTGCATGAGATAGGTAGCACATATATTATCACTTTTAGAATAAAACACTCCCGATTTGTACATATTTGAATTGTTATATATTTTAGAATACATATCTACTTTTCAATATGTATGTGACGCTTCCAGGAATCACGAGCGGCAAGTCCGTTCATCTGTTGCATGCGATCGATAACATGTCGGGTCAGCTCAAAGTTGCACTCAGCGATATCACCTACTACTGAGCATGACCGACAACGTTCAAGGCGAACGACCTTCCACACTGCTAAGAGCCGTGCTGGTGAAAAGGAAAAGTACAACGACGGCAGAACCGAATCGTTTTCGTTGCGGCATTACAAGAAATTAATCCGAGGCAACATCACGGAATTGAAAATATCGGTTTTAGACGTTAAATACGATCCCGTAAGTATAGGGTATCTCAGCGTGACGCTGCACATACGACGACAATGACGGATTCTCATGGTCCAGGAACATGCGTTAAAAAAATGCCAAAATAGCGATCTCCAACATCGGAGACACGCGCGGATTCGAGGAACCCAGAGTCGACGGCAAACTGTATGCCTTGCAAGTGAAAAACAGCATTTACAAAGGCGTGAAACTGCCATCCTCTACTGCCGCTGGTGGTGGTGTTGGTGGCAACCAGCTAGGCGATTTCGTGGATACTGAAGGAGCGGTCAACAACATGCGGTACGACCTGATCGGCAACGACGAGGACGAATGGACGATAACCCAAGCGTTCTGCGGCAGACCAAGGCTGTCTCCAGAAACACGCAGTACACACTCATCTTCAACGACGACAACAAATGGATATTAGTGGCATCCCAAATCAACTGGAATCTCAACATCACGTTGGACTCTCCACACGTTTTCACGGACAATAAAGATCACTACCTGACGAAAGTCGTGAAAAAGCTTTAAGCTTCTCGTAGCTTACGTTCCTACGCATAAACGCAGTAGCCCACATGCTGTTGAGCAAACCCAGCGACGGGGTAGTACACTTATTAAGAAATGAGGTGGAACAAAAAATAGAAAATTTGAGAGAAAACTGATTTGAAAAGTTAAAAGGACATATATACATATTTATAACAATTTTTAAAATGGTAAAAAGTTGTATTATTGTTTTGGGAGATTTGATGGTCTATGGAGATCATCAAGGTGTTTGTGGAATTATTTTATACCCCCTTCTTGTTGTGACACAAATTAGTTTGCTTGACTTTTAGAGAGAAAAAACTGAAACAAAACATTTTGACAAGTGTTAAACAGATCAAACATGAAATGAGAGAGATTAAACCACACGCTACAAACACATTACATTGTTATAGAAACTCAACAACAACATGAACAGATTAACTACGGGCACACTCTACTCATCAATCTAGTTAGGGCTGTACCATTATGGGCACCCATGAAGGGCCACCTCCTCGTGGTGGGTGCTGGGTAACGCTAAGCGCCCTTCAAACCCCCGTTGTGGACCCGGGGGGATATTTGGTCCACCAACCCGTTTGCCGTGGGTTGCGCCCCTGTGTCGGTGGAGGACGGGATTCTGGTGGTTGAGGGCACTGGAGCCAGGAACAGTGTTCCTTTGCCTAACACACCACTTCGGCCCTTACTTCACCTAGACGGGTGGTTGAATGGGCCCGGTTCAACCAATCGGCTGGTCATGCCGAGCCCTGAGCACTTAACTTTTATTGCTCTGTCATTATTTGGCTTGGTTTTGTGATACATTTTGGAAGTATTTTGTTATTTGTATGTATATAATATATGATACATGGATTTTCAAATTTGAGAAAATTGCCTAGATGCTGGTGCCAGAAGGCGATGGCTCATGGGCCAAACTGGTAGGTCATCCACAGGCAATAAGATACTGCCTTTCTTGGCACTCGGTGGCGAGTGGGGATGACGAAACTTTATCTATACAATCATGGCTTTTCAAACCCCCCTTAAAAAATCAAAGCGAACGCTTGAAAACGATTCTGAGACTGATGATGTTTCTCTCACTTCGAAATCTGTTGAGTACTGGCCTAGATTCCTGGTGCTGGAAACACCCGATAAGACCCCAATTAAACTGAACCCTTTTTGCTGTTGCTAAGGGTATTCAAGGGATAGCGGGTGATGTAAAAAATATCAAAAGGTTGAGAACAGGATCAATCCTTATTGAATGTGTTAAAAGACAACAAGCCACAAACTTGCTGTCAACTGATGAACTTGCTGGAGTCCCTGTAATTGTTTCTCCACACAGATCTCTCAACACTAGCAGAGGTATCATAAGAGATCGGGACAGACCTTTGGAGGATATGACAGAACTGGATATTGTTTACGAAATGAAAGAACAGGGAGTTACCTTTGTGAAAAGGTTTACCAGACGTCAAGGTACAGAAACAATTCCAACAAATACGTACCTTTTTTCATTTTCATCCCCAACGGCACCCAGATCAGTCAAAGCAGGTTATTGTAAAATTGATGTTGAAATCTATATCCCAAACCCATTGAGGTGTTTTAAATGTCAAAAATTCGGCCATGGAGTCAATTCCTGCAAAAATAGTATCACATGTGCGCACTGTAGTGAAACTACTCATGTCACTGAAGATTGTAAGAGTGATTTCAAAAAGTGTAAGAACTGTTCTGGTCCTCACTCTTCCTCCAATAAATCGTGTCCAGTCTGGAAAAGAGAATGGAAATCAACAAACTCAAATGCAAAGAAACATCACCTACATGGACGCAAAGAAACTTGTGCCAGGTAATGAACAGACTGAGACTTATGCATCTGTGACAAAAACACACGTAGTGTCAACATCGACTGCATCAATTCAATGCCAGACAGATTTGACATGGGTGAATTCTATTAACCCAAAGCCAATCGTACCATCTGATTCTGCTACCCAGACCGCTGTTCAAATTCCAGACTCTGATTCTTCACCTTCTACGGCAACTAAACCGCCTTATGTGGCAACTAAACCACCTTCTGTGGCACATAAAACACCTTCACAGTCAGGCTTAAATCATCAACCGTCACCAAAAGCACCTTCTGGAAAAGGCCAAGCTGCTGAAACACGGGACAAAACAGATTCAACATGTTCGCGTTCAAGTCAAGATGGTAGACGAGCTAAAGGATCAGATGATCCAATCAAAATGTATAACAAGTTTGGATCACTTGAAGAGATGGGTGTCTCAGAAAACACCCATCGTAGAACTGCTAGTTTGTCGCCTAAAAGAAATGGGCGAGGGAGATCTCCGGTTAATCCGCCCAAAAGATGAATAGTTCTCATCCTTTGATTCAGTGGAATTGTAGAGGATTTAAGGCAAATTTTAATGATTTACAATTACTGGTCCAAGACTATAAACCACCAGCTTTCTGTCTACAGGAAACATATTTAAAGCAGACAGACAAAATTAACTTACGCCAGTACAACTCATATCATTGTTTCTCTCCTCCTGGCGATAGGGCAACTGGAGGTTCTTCTATCTTGGTGAGGGAGGGTGTGATCCACAGCCCTGTCAAATTGAGCAGCAATCTTCAAGCAGTTGCCGTCCGACTTACATTAAATATGGTGTTTACATTGTGTTCATTGTATGTTCCGCCTTCTTTCCATCTTCAGCAATCTGACCTTCAGTCATTGTATGATCAATTACTTCAACCATGTGTCATCATGGGTGATCTGAATGGCCACAACCCGCTCTGGGGTGGTACACACACAAACTCTAAAGGCAAGGTCCTAGAGGAATTTATTACCAATAATGATTTATGTGTTTCAAATGACGATTCACATACATATTTACACCTGCTACAGGCATATTCCTCTCACTTGATTTGTCGCTAACAGATTCAAGACTGCTCCACGAATTTGAATGGTCAGTTCATCATGACCTTTGTGGAAGTGACCATTTTCCAACTTTACTTTCACTTGTCTTCATCCAGCTGATAGCCCACCTTCATCAAGATATAATTTTACAAAAGGCAAATTGGTCTTTTGTTTGAGACATTATGCCAACGTACAATTACACCTGAATTAATTTTTAATACTTCTGACCCGATTCAGATCTTTTCAGAAGAATTACTGAAAATTGCAAATGAAACTATTCCTAAATCCTCTACAAATCCACATATACGAAAACCATGGTATACTGACGACTGTAAACAAGCTAGAAAAGCAAGGAAGAAGGCAGAAAAATATTTTCGCAATCACCCCACCGTCCACAACTTAAACAAATTTAAGATATCAAATGCTAAAGCCCGACGCACCTTCAAGCAATCTAAACGCCAATCCTGGCACAAATATGTATCTAAAATCAATTCCAGAACTCCAATGTCCAAGGTTTGGAATATGATACAAAAAATTAAAGGAAAAGGTTCCGGATCTCGTGTTCACCATCTAAAGGAGGGTAACACATTACTAACAGATACAGCAGATATCGCAAACAAACTTGGGGAATCTTTAGCCAAACATTCCTCCTCATCAAATTACACACCAAAATTTCAGAAATTTAAAGACCAGGAAGAAAGAAAGAAACTAAATTTTAATTCTGCTAACGGTGAGGACTATAATGAGCTTTTCTCCTTACATGAATTGCACACTGCTTTAGGGCAAGCACACGATACAGCAACAGGGGGTGATAATATTCATTATCAACTGTTAAAACATTTACCTGATACTTGTCTTGAAGTCCTACTATGTATGTTTGACAATATATGGACTACTGGGAATTTCTTCATGGCGGAATGCTGTCGTCATTCCTATACCTAAACCCGGCCGGGATCATACGGATCCTTTAATTATAGGCCAATATCTCTTACCAGCTGTTTATGTAAAACCATGGAGAGAATGGTCAATAACCGACTGGTATGGTACCTGGAAACACATAATCTTATAACAAATATTCAGTGTGGTTTTAGAAAAAATCGAAGTACCATTGACCATTTAGTTAGACTGGAAACGTTCGTAAAGGATGCTATCATCCAAAAACAACATGCAGTATCAATATTTTTCGATTTAGAGAAAGCGTATGATACGACCTGGAAGTATGGAATTTTAAAAGATCTTCATGAAATGGGATTGAGAGGCCGTTTGTCTCAATTTATATCTCAGTTTTAACAGATCGGCAGTTCCAGGTACGTGTCGGTTCCACCATGTCTGATATGTATGATCAAGACCAAGGTGTACCACAAGGTAGCATATTATCTGTAACGTTATTCAGTATAAAAATAAACAGCTTATCTAAAGTTTTAAATGAATCCATTGATGGTTCATTATTTGTTGATGATTTTAATGTGTCATGTCGAGGTAAAATATATGCACACGATTGAGAGACAATTGCAGTTATGCCGTAATAAAATTAATGATTGGTCAGAACGAAATGGTTTTAAGTTTTCAAAACTAAAACTAATTGCATTCATTTCTGTCGGAAATATAAGCCGCACAGAGACCCAGAATGGCATCTAGCAGGCTCTCAATTAAAATTGTAAAGGAAGTTAAATTTCTGGGAATAATATTTGACCAGCATCTTACTTTCTTACCACATATTAAATCTCTGAGAGCTAAAATGTCTGAAGGCACTCGATTTATTAAAGGTAGTTTCAAACTCTAAGTGGGGAGGGGACCAGTCAACCCTCCTTCACTTATACAGATCACTCGTCCGTTCTAAACTCGATTATGGTTCCATCATTTATGGTGGAGCCTGCAAAAGCAATCTTAAATTATTAGATTCTGTTCATCACCAAGGTCTCAGACTTTGTGTTGGACCTTTCCGAACTTCTCCTATTGACAGTCTTTCCGTAGAGGCTGATGAGCCATCTCTCAAACAACGCCGTATAAAATTATCGTTACAATATATCACAAAACTATATTCTAGTGAGTCTAACCCGGCATATAACTGTGTTTTTAATCCTCTTTATGGGGATCTATATAACAAAAAGTCTTCCCTAGTTCCGCCTCTTGGGCACAGAATTAAGCCATTCATTTCTGCTGCCGGCATTGCGCTGGAAAAATATCTCCTTCGCGTCTTCTTTCTTCTCCTCCTTGGCAGCTGGTGAGGCCTGAAGTTGACCTAACTCTGACAAATTTTAAGAAATCAGAAACCAATGAATTACAATATAAACAGGAATATATTCAAATAAAAAGTAAATATAATACATACACGTCCTTATTTACAGATGGGTCCAAGGACGGTGGCGCAGTGGCTTGTGCCACTGTTATTGGATCAAAAACCATATCTTCTAGATTACCTGACAACAGCTCTATTTTCACAGCGGAAGCTAATGCGATACTCACAGCTCTTAAATATATTAACAAACACCCAAAATCTACACAATACATAATATTTTCAGATTCTCTTTCTTGCCTGCAGGCTATTAAAAATTTGTCTTCTCAACATCCACTTTTAATTGAAATCGTTGAATTATATAATGATCTTGCTACTGGCCAATGCGACATCGTCTTTTGTTGGTTACCCAGCCATGTAGGAATCTCAGGTAACACAATGGCCGATTTTGCTGCCAAGGCAGCACTCAACAAATCTAGACCCCACTTCTTATCCCATATTCTGATTATAAAGCCGTGATTAGATCATATATCCGAGATCTAATGCAAAAGAAGTGGGACACCCAGGTAGGTATCAATAAATTACACGAAATTAAACCAACTATCGGTCACACCTACTTGGGTTGTCAGTCCAGGTTTGAGGAGGTCATCATGCGACGATGTAGCATTGGTCATACAAGATATACACATGAGTATTTGTTGAAAGGTGAAGATCCTCCATTCTGTATCCCTTGTGATGAACGAATCACGGTCAAGCATGTCCTGCTTGACTGCATTGATTTTTCCATCACAAGGATATAATATTTCAGTGTCAAAACACTGAAGGATCTTTTCATACTGTCAATTCTCATTTAATAATTGTTTTTTTAAAAGAAATAGAATTATTGCATAAATTTTGAATAATAAGTTTTGTAAATATATAAATGGTATTTTAAACATGGTAGTATGAATTAGCAACTGCGATTGTGAGCGGCTGTATCCTCAAAGGGGGTTAAAGTATCGTAAAATTATTGTCCTCCTGAGAGGGTACGTAAGTCCCATACACTTTCAAAGTCCATATCGCACAACCATATTTTTAATCGTAGCATTTCTGTTATTTTAACTTTCGGCTAAATGTTCCTACATCGCCAGCGGCTGAGGGGATGTTGTAAATCCAGCTAGGGTCCATGCAGGTAGCAAAAGTAATGTAAGTCCCCATTGTTCCTAGTATGGTGCTCTACCTTCAGTTGTTGGCGATCAATAGCCTGTTTTTATATTGTATCGTCTTGTATAGTTCAAATGTTTTAGATTTAGTTACTAGTTTTATATCTGTATCTGTGATACCCTAGTTGTTTTACTGTCCTTCGTTGGCAGAATTTTATCATTTAACTTAAATTCTTGAGATATTTATAACTTGCTTTAGTCACGATATGGCTGAAATATTGCCGATGTGACTTAAAATCTTAACTCACTCACTCACTGTACCATTATGGAGGTGGGTGTTGTCTTAATTAATACCCTACTCCACTGTCTAACAACTGGCTGTCTAACTAATGGGATATAACCGGTGTGAGAAGGGGCTTGTGTGAGTAGGGGCTGGTGATGGTGTGAGTAGGGGCTGGTATTTGTTTATCAATATGAAAACATTTCCTGAACCAAAATGTCAATGAGTACATCACTAATTCGGGAATTTCACGAGATGGAGTGTGGGCAACAGATGCAGAAGTTATGTCAACAGCCAGTCTGTTAAAATGTGACATTTATATTTACAGTGCAGTTGGTCAGTCAATGCAATGGCTGATGTACCCTGCCAGCTTCAGCTTGAAAACTCACACTGATTATGCTTTGTATCTGGAAAATGTATCGGACCATTTCAATGTTGTAACCAGTGTTTAATTGTGTGAAAAGTACAATAAAATGATAGTAGTATCCTTAATCACTTGTTTTCTGTAGGGGTTTAATCTGGGCTAGGGGGGTATACTATGGCCTAGTTCAGAATATACCCCGGGGTATAAACTAGGCTAGCCCAGATTATACCTGGGGTATAGTCTGGGCTAGCCCAGTTCAACCCCGGGTATAGTCTGGGACAGGGGTATACTCTGGCCTGTTACACCGGGACGCAAAACGTGGGATTGCAGATGGTGTCGGAATTCGACAGCATGGTAGACGTCCTGGAAAATTTGCCAGCAAAATTCCATGCTGTACATCCAAGTCTACTTCGGCAAAACGTAGTCAGCGCGTAACATCGTCAAAATCGTGAAAGGGATCAAACTCCACTGTGCCAAACAACAGCAATACCAAGTTTGCTCCGTTTACATGCGGGTGAACTTTGGCGCCTACACCAGTCTGCAGGGAGTCACGGTGACCGTGAAAGACACGATATCGCTCACCAAAATTTTCCTACTCGACAGCATACATCTCATGGGTTTAAAGTGCATGTCTGAGGAATTATCCGATAACCAATTGAAAACCTTTTCATAATTTTGTCTTAAACAACCGATGAACAACCATCATCCCAATGTAAAGCTAGCCGATCTCGGGGACACGTGTGAATTCGATCTGCCCGGCGAGGAAAACACCTTGTACGTCCTGCACGTATACGAGCGGGTGTCACTAGCAGACTTCAAACAGCCTGACTGGTTGATCAACATGACCCTCACCTCACCCCAAATATCTTTTTAAAAAAATGGTTATGTCTCCAAAATTACGAACGACGGGATCCTTCTCATGTCTTTCACTCCAGAGTGATTTACGAATAGCAGGTCACATGGGCAACATGTTAGCTTCAAATTTACGGTTTGACGTACCTAATTACCAACGGGATTTTTTCGATTCAAATTTGACTATCAAATCACACGCCACGCTCGTGGCAGGTCAGAACGAACACTTTTGACTGGGTTGATAATACACTGGTTCAACAGACATATGCACCAACGGTGTCATATTGTCATAAGACCGGGATCGATACCCTTAAAAAGCCTCGATGGTGTGCGTGTTACAGACAAAAATTCGATTCATGTCTCGAATATTTATGTGTACGATAATCTAAACCTGATCAGCCTCAAACACATCGATCGGATATTAACAGAAAACCAATTAAATATTTTGTTATAAAAAAAAATATATGTACACACACAGAGGATGGGAATGTACCCAGTCGTGGATGAAGTAGCAAAAACACTGGAAACTGTAGACGGGTTTCGTTTGCGACAGATATGTGAGGTCAAATGACAACTAGAACGTGAACGCGATATGCGGTCGTCATTACGGAAAAAAATATCACAGGGCCGTCAATTCCGTGGACGGTGTTGACAGCGCTCTTGTTTCAGTCACCATGGGATTAGGCGTAGCAAGTATCGGGTTATTATCCACCATCGTGGCCGCACCCGTGGTGCTAGGAATCAAAATAACAGCCGGAGTGGTAGGGTTGATGGGATTGACCCTTAAGTTCATATCTCGCAGACTGCAATGTAAAGCATTGAAACATGACGAAATTGGAATTTTAGCCGAAGCAAAGTTAAACACGATAGACGATCATATTTCCACAGCACTCACCAACTCTAAAGTCTCCGAGGAAGAGTTTCATTTGGTGCTATCAGAAATCGCAAAATATCACAGAATGAATCAAGAGATTCGGACCAAGTCTCGTAAAAAACGACGTCATCAGCGAAGACGATAAAAAATTCAAAGAACAAGGGAAGCAACAGGCCCGACAAGCCTTCCTTACGAAAACCAAGCAAATTATTATCGGAGAAGATTCATGATAAATTGCTTCGCGGACATCAACAGCACAACTGAGTAGACAGCCGAGGCTTAGTGAGCACCATTGATGATGTTGAGTATATGAATAAGCACAGTTCACTCAATTTTAACAATGTAATCAGTTAGATGATGTACATAAGTATCAAACAGTTTTATTTGGAATAGGGGGTTCAATTCACACATGGGTACATTGTGTGAAGCCCGTGTCTGGTATTGTTGGAATATTTGCTAAAAGCGGCTCACTCACCTAACAGTCGTGGTGGTTGTAACAATAGGTAAAGATAGAAAGGTTAAAATAGAAAGATAAAAAGGTTTAAAAAAAGAAGTAGCAAAACATCCCTTGTAGCCACAATTCCCCTAGGGTGAAGTAGAAAGAGAAAGATGAAGGTTGCGCAACTTCTACCTAGGGGACTTATGTGTCGGCTACCTTTTTTTAACCAGGGGAGTGCCCCAATTAAGCTGAGCGCAGCTGATGTGATCCTGATTCCTTGCTACCACCAACGAAACACAGGTAAGTTGCAAGGAACCCACTCAGGAAACGGTGGGATACAAACAGACAATGCATAGCTGCACAAGTCCGCACCTCTACCGATTGCTCTACCAGGGACTTGATAGTTACATTTCGGTTTAACAGGTCTATCCTGAGATTGCATCAGCCTCCAAAGGATGTATTGAACCCGTTTTATAAGCTGAGCGCACCAGACTTCTAGAAACAGTTTATCACAAATTCTACTTCCGCTTCACAGTTTGGTGGCTTTTTACCTCCAATAAGATACAAACACGATACTCCTAGAGAGTTTTAAACACGCTGAACACGACAAACAATTCAATGGGTGCTGAATTTTTTTTAGAAACCACAATCTATTATTGAATTGCATGTCTAAGCTGAGCTCCGTCTATAATAACACAAATCAGTCAGTTCACTTCCGCCTACTCGTTTCGAAAATGTTAGAAGCCTTTTCACCTCAAATAAAGGACTAATAAAATACAAAAACGATGCTTGTTGGTAGTCTAAACACTGCTGAACACCATAAATGTATCGATGGATGCTGAAAAATATTTTAGAAGCCACAATCCATGATTTTAGAATCGACTTCCATCAGCTTAGAAGGTGCATAAGTTATTTATAGTTTTAATACACTGACGCTAGCAGAGTCAATCTGCTGGTGAAGAGGATACTGACTTCAAAACCCTCCCGTTCTCATAGAAAACTTTTTAATTCTTTTTTTGAAAAACAAACATTTCACCCTACAAACCCCATGCTCACTTAAAGGTCAACTATTCGACCGATTTACGTTAAATTTTGCATGCACCTCAGTAGTAGTATACACAATGGGCTACGGGATTAGGGACTTGCCAAGGGCTCATATTTTTTTTAATTGAGCTCTTGGGAGGGACCTGGTCCCGAAGCCCTATTATGTATACTACTCAATCTGATGTTCCTCCATAATCAAGGTGGAATTTCAAAAAGGCTAACCGGGCTCTATATGAAACGCTGTGTGTTGCTAAACTTAACCCTGAACTTTTTATTGACGTTCCTGATGCTGTCAAATGCTTTTTCGATGAACTGAACATCATAGCTGATGAGTGTATACCACAGTCCTCTGCTATTCACACATTCGAAAACCTTGGTTCAACGATGAGTGCAAACAAGCTAGGAAGGCAAGGAAGAAAGCAGAACATTATTTCCCTCGCCACCCTATGGTGCAATAATTAAATAAATTTAAATGTCACATGCAACGTAAAACACAACTTTGCAGATTCTGATACCTTTCGTTATGGACTTACCGAAACAAATCATAAAAAATGCAAATTCAACTTATCAAATTGAAAAATAACGCGATGAAAAAAACCCGCGAGAAATCAGAGTTCAAACAATTCACTAATTTTCCCCCAGTGCTTGGGGGAAAAAGTGGTTTCAACAGCTGGGCTGCGCTCATAGCACATGTGCAGTGAAATAGGTTTGCGCAGCTTGGAAGCAGGTTGTCCGGTGAATACTCGGTGAAGGCTTTGGTGTGAGCTATTTTTCTCATGTTTTGTTGATATTTCACAGGAGCGAGCTTTTAATACGTTATGGCGGTAGATTACCGATTTAACTGTTTGTATAATTTCATTTGTCTATTTCACCACACGTTCTTCTTACCGAGTCACTTCCTCAGTTTGATACTTAAAAGCAAAGTCATCATTTAGCGTTGACAGAATTTCTAACTGTGATATAGACATGTCATTGTCACGGACAAAACTCAATGTCTGTTTTATTTAGACCTATGTGTCTGCCTGCCTGTCTGCTAATCACAATATTCAATACACAACTTTGATCACTGACCACATGCAATTTGAACTTAACAACTATCAGGCTATACACCATAAACAAAACGCATTGATTTATGGCCCGAGTTCGGTCTCTGTCACATTATGTAATTACACAGACAGGCAGGTGTGATACTTGTACACATGAAATGTTATGATGTCTGTTGATTGCAAAATGTTATACACAAAAAATGAGCACGTATTTACAAAACCCAACATCTCTATATATACACACACAATAAGCCGTGAGGGCATCTGCAAATGAACCAGCCATTACACTTGAGTGCACACCCATCCGCTCTGACTGGGTTCGGTATCCCAGCTGCTTCGTTTCTTGTGAAGTAAACCCAAGGACAAAATATTGCACTTTTGATTTGCGATTGAACGCTTATAATTTTGTTTATAAGTTGTTTCTGAATCAGCAATGTATATTATTTGTCATGAATAAGTGATAATTGTGTTTTAATTATGTTTGATTTTTTGGTTGCATGTGACCTTTAAGATTTTAAGTGTTAAAGCGAGGCGTACCTTTAAACAGAATAAACGCCAATCTTGGAAAAATATGTATCCAAAACAAACTCTCGAACGCCCATGTCCAAAGTGTGGAATATGGTCCAGAAAATTAAAGGTAAAGGTACTAAATCTAGTGTCTATCTTCTTAAACATGGAGATATATTACTTACTGATGAATCAAATATTGCAAATGAACTCGTTGAAACTCTTGCTAAACATTCTTCCTCTTCTAATTATGTGCCTAATTCCAACAATATCAAAAACAACAAGAAAAGAAACCTATTAGTTTCAATTCAGATAATGGGGAAGACTATAATGAACTATTTTCTATTCATGAGCTCCATACTGCTCTTGGACAAGCTCACGATACTGCTACAGGAGCCGATAACATACATAATGAACTCCTGAAGCACTTACCAGAATCCTATCTAGAAACTCCTTTACATAGTTTTGATGATATTTGGACATCAGGTAAATTTCCTCCCACATAGCCTGACGCTATAGTAGTACCAATGCCTAAACCTGGACGTGATCATACGGATCCGTCCAATTATCGACCGATTTCACTAACTAGCTGTGTTCGCAAAACCATGGAACGATGGTAAATAATCGACTTGTTTGGTACTTGGAAACAAATAACCTTATAACAGATATACAATGCGGTTTCCATAGAAACAGAATTACAGTCGATCAATTAGTGCGTTTGGAATCATTAGTTAAAAATGCTCTAATTAATAAACAACATGCTGTGTCTATCTTTCTTGATCTTGAAAAGGCATATGACACTACGTGGGAAATATGGCATTTTAAGAGATTTACATGGCTCGGATTGCAAGGCCGTTTGCCTCAATTTATAGCCAACTTTTTAACTGACAGACAATTTCAAGTACGAGTGGCTTCTACCGTGTGTGAACATTACAATCAGTATCAGGGTGTTCCACAAGGCAGTATTTTGTATGTCACACTATTTAGTATAAAGATTAATAGTTTATCAAAAGTTTTAAACGATTCAATGGATGGATCGTTATTTCTGGGATGATTTTAATATTTCCTGTCGTGGTAAAAATATGCATACTATTGAACGGCAACTGCAGTTTTGTTTAAACAAGATAAATAAATGGTGTCTTGACAAATGGCTTTAAATTTTCTAAATCGAAAACTAATTGTATACATTTTTGCCGTAAATACAAACCATGTTAAGACCCCGAACTGTCTCTTGGTGGCACTCCCATCAAAGTTGTTAAGGAGGCCAAGTTCCTGGGTTTAATTTTTGACTCACACTTAACGTTTCTGCCACTTATTATATCCCTTAAAGCTAAGTGCCTGAAGGCACTTGACTTGTTGAAAGTGGTTTCAAATTCTAAATGGGGAGGGAATCAAGCTAACCTCCTCCATCTATATCGATGACTGGTCTGTTCCAAACTTGATTATGGCTCCATTCTCTGTGGTGGAGCCTGCAAAAGCATCCTACAACCACTTGATTCTGTCCACCACCAAGGTCTAAAACTTTGTCTTTGGTCTTTTCAAACTTTCCTCTACGTCGAGGCTGATGAGCCATCTCTTACACAGCGCCGTATAAAATTATCCTTGCAGTATGTAACCAAACTATATTCTAATGTGTCAAATCCTGCATTTAACTGTGTTTTTAATCCTCTTTATGAAGATCTATACAATAAAAAGTCTTCTCTTGTTCCGCCTGTGAGACTAAAAGTCAAACCTTGCCTTTCTGGTGCTGGCATTGAGCTAGAAAATATTTCTCCTTCCCGTTTGCTTTCTTCTCCACCTTGGCAACTAGTCAGGCCTGAAGTTGGCCTAACTCTGACAAAGTTTAACAAATCTGTAATAATGAATTACAACGTAAACAAGAATATAATCAATTGAAAGATAAATAAAATACATACAAATCCTTATTTACAGATGGGTCCAAGGATGATGGCGCGGTGGCATGTGCCAATGTCATTGGATCCAAAACAATATCTTCTCGACTACCAAATAACAGCTCTACTTTCACAGCAGAAGCTAACACCACATTAACATCTCTTAAATATATTAATAAACACCGTAAATATAAACAATACATAAGCTTTTTCGATTCTCTTTCGTGTCTTCAGGCTATTAAAAATATTTCTTGTAAACATCCACTTTTAATAGAAATTATTGAATTGTATAATGAGTTAGGTGGTGGCCAATGCGACATTGTCTTTTGTTGGTTACCCAGCCATGTTGGCATTTCTTTGAATACAACGGCTGATCTTGCTGCCAAGGCAGCATTCAACAAATCTGTGACACCACTTCTTATCCCATACTCTGATTACAATGCTAGCATTAGAACCTACATCCGTGATCTCATGCAGAAGAAGTGGGACAACCAAGTAGGTATCAATAAATTACTTGAAGTAAAACCCTATATTGGTTACACTTACTTGGGTTATCCAGATCTGAGGAGGTCATTATACGATGATGTCGCATTGGCCATACGCGTTATACTCACAAATACCTGTAAAAAAGGTGAAGATCCTCCGTTTTGTATCCCTTGTGATGAGCGAGTCACAGTCATGTCCTGCTTGACTGTGTTGAATTGTCCATCATAAGGGATAAATTTTTCTATGTGAAAACAGTTAATGATCTTTTTACAAATGTTAATTTTCATTTAATTATTGGTTTTTAAAAAGATATTGATTTATTGATGAATTCTGATTGTGTTTTGTAAATATATATATTTTAAAGATTGGTAGTTTAGATTAGTAACTTAGGTTGTTAGTGGCATTACCCTCAAAGGGAGGGTTAAAGTACTGTAAAATTATTGTCCAGCGTCGACAGATTTAAATCTTTAAACTTTTTTCCTTTATATTGTATCATTTGGTTTCGTCACGATATGGCTGAGATATAACAAGTGTTTAACTTTATCATAAATACAGGGAAATCACTAAAAACCTGTCAACGAAGGACAGTTAAACCAATTAGAATATCACAGACACAGGACATAAAACTATCTATCTCTAAAACTGGAGTTCAAATTAGGACAATACAATGTACAAACGGGCTATAGAACACCAGCAACCGGTCGATCACCATACTAAGGATCATGGGGACTTACAGTACCTTTGCTACCTGTACGTGTTGAACAAATGTGGTTATGAGCCCTGGAAAGGAAATGTGTTCAGTAACGCTGCTCCCCACCCGCCATGGAAGTGACAAAAATACCTTATTTTACATTTGATATTCTTCATGCAAACACTTGATATACGGTTGATATACTCCTGCAAGTTCGGCACACACAGCAACATTTGCGTAAACAATAATATGTCAAGTTAGGTCTGCAAGTGACTAGGAAATTGGACTCATGTTAACTTTACAGGTCAACATCAACAGATCGGCACATGAGACATCGCCATCTGGCATAAAATTGTGGCTCGGTCATTGGATCCAGAACAGGTTCTTCGAGATTGCCAAACACAGCTCCATCTATACAGCTGAAGTAAACACCCTTTTATCTGCTCTTAAATATATCAGTAAACAGACTACATATAAACAGCACATATTTCTTTCAGTTTCTCTTTCTTGCCTTCAGGCAATTAGAAATATGTTAAATAAACATCTGCTATGATTGAACTCCTTGAGTCACAAAATGATCTTGCTACTGGACAATATGACATCGTCTTCTGTTGGATGTCCAGCCATGTTAGTCAAAATCACTGATAACACAATGGCACCCTCGATCTCGTTGACATATGGCTGAAATAATGTCGATGTATGATTTTAACTCTCACACTCACACAGCATTGTCGGCAGGACTGACCTTCTGGCAAAGCTTCTAAAAAAAAACTCTACATACAAATCAGTATAAAAGTAATATATCTACTTGCAATTAGCTTCTCAGATAACAGGAGCATAATGGATATGAGATTTGTTTTATTATAGTATTGTATTGTAGTGCTTCACACTCGTTAATGTTTGATGTTGCGTTCAGGTTTGCCACAGTAACGCTGGAGAGTTGATAATATTTCGGAAACAGTGCAGTGCAGTGCAGTTGTTCTTTTTTATCGTGCGATGGCTAATGCAGTGGTGTGTGTTTTGGCAGCTACGTTGTTCGGTGTCACAGGTTTGTTTGACTTTCATATTTTACAGTGTGTTTATTGCAATGGTAAACATCTACCACATGTTTCTGTTCATATAGCTCTTTTTAACAGTAAATAGAGAAAATCAGTGCGGAAGAATGCGACGGGCTGACTATCCTCAGAATCAATTTCATTTAGAGTGAAAGGAAAAATATCTGCGAAAATAATATGAATGGATCACTGACAAAATTGTGATAACACCAGGTGTTCCCAAAACTATTTCTCAACAGAAGTCAGCCTGTTAGAGGTTACGTTTTGATTAAAAATACATTTCCTCCCCTGGCCAGCTTCCACCGAAATAGCAGTCAATCCTACAATATGTTGCTGTCCGCACGTCTTTGAACATAGGGTTTACACTATGTTCATTCTATCTTTCCCCTTCCTCAACTGTACGTCTATAAGATCTTCAGAACTTGTATGATCAACTCCCGAAACCCTGCATAATCATGGGCGACTCAAACGGCCATAACCCCCTTTGGCGGAGTACATTTACAAACAACAAGGGAAAGGTCATTAAAGACTTTCTCTCAGATAATGATCTACGCATTTTCAACGATGGATCAAACACTTATCTCCATCCTTCCATTGGAACATACTCAGCTCTTGATCTATCATTTACAGATTCGAATCTTTCAAACGAGTTCGAAAGGTTGGTCCAGGGTCACCTTTTCTGGAAGTGACCACTTCCCAACAATTCCCACTCCTATCAATCTCTCGTATGAACCGCCTTCAACAAAGTCGAATTTTACTTAGGCCATTATTCCAAACCGTATGCTCTGAAAAACTTAGACCTGATCCCATGGAACTATTTCCAGACGTCTTAAATGTCTCAGGGTTTTCATAACGACGGACAGTTTCAAGTGCGGGGGTCAATTACAACGATAGCCTTGGCCTCAGCAGTGAAAATGGGACTATTGTGGGGAATTCTTTAGGAGACAATTTTGGATCCAAGGACTGTAGCACTGGCAACTTGGCCATCATACTTGGACCTATGTGGGTTATACTTGGAACGTAACTGTTTGTATTCCTGTTGGAACACCAAAGGATTTGTTTCTGACTTTATGAGTTTCATGAGGGTAAGATCGACCTGTGCTTTCACCACCTTCCAGGGTGACGAAGACAGGAGTCGAAATGGTGCTATGATGTTGCAGATATGAGTGGTTGAATTCTGATTCCACAGGTTTTCATAGAGAGGGTTGACAACACAATTACACGCTGGATTGGACTCATTTGAACATAGTTTAGTGACATACTGCAGAGAATGTTTAATGGGTGTTGTTCAAGGGAAGGTACGTTAGCCTCTGCATAGAGGTTGTCTATCGGAGAGGTCTTAAAAGCTCCCCAGGCAAGAGCCTCTGGCCTTGGTGCTGGATAGAATCTAATTTTCCTAACTTGCTTTTGCAGACTCCACCATAGGCAATTGAGCCGTAGTTTAGTTTAGAGTGAACCAATGATCTGTAGAAGTGAAGGAGGGTAGTCTGGTCCCCTCCCCACTCTGTATTTGAAACGACTTTTAGTAAGTCCAGAGCCTTCAAGCACTTCGTTTTAACATATTTTATGTGTGGTAAGAATGTCAAGTGACTGTTGAATATGAGTCGCAGGAATTTGGCCTCTTCTACTACCTTGATGGGAGTACAATTAAAAGATAGGTCTGGGTCATTGAGTGGTTTGTATTTACGAGAAAAGTGAATACAATTTGTTTTGAATTTTGAAAACTTGAGGTCATTTTCATTGGCCCTTTTTGGATTTTGTTAAGGCAGAATTGTAGCTGCCTTTCTATGGCATGTATATTCTTATCACAGCATGAAATATTGAAATCGTCCACGAAAAGGGACCCATCAACACAACTGTTCAAAACGTTAGTGAGGATGTTTATTTTGCTGCTAAAAAGTGTGACAGACAGGGTGCTGCCTTGAGGGACGCCCTGGACTTGGTGGACATAGTCAGACAATGTGGAACACACCCGTACTTGGTCTGTTGTTTAAAAACTGAGATATGAAATAAGGTAGTCTACTCCTCAATCCAAATTCATGCAAATCTCTTTACATGGTTCCACGTTGTATCAGATACAATATGTTGTTTGTTGACAATGGAATTTTTGATAAATGATTCCAGACACACCTGATGTCAATGGTACTTCGGTTCTTTCGGAAAACATATTGGAGGTCAGGTATAGGGATAATAATGGCATTGTGCCACGAAGGAGGAAAGTTGCCGGTTGTCCAAATGTCATGAAGTTTATTGAGTAGTGTTTCCAAACGTGAATCAGGGAGGTGTTTCAGGAGCTGATAACGAATATCATCAGCTCCTGCCCCAGTGTCGTGTGCCTGCCAGAGGTCAGTACGCAATTCATGGAGAGAAAACGTTTCATTGTAATCCTCGCCATTATCAGAGTTGAAATTGACTGATTTCCTGTCTTGTTGGGTTCGATATTTCTGGAACTGAGGCACCCGTGAAGAGCCACCTCCTCGTGGTGGGTGCTGGGTAAGGCTAAGCGCTCTTCGACCCTCCGTTGTGGACCCGGGGGGATATTTGGTCCACCAACCCGTTTGCCGTGGGTTGCGCCCCTGTGTCGGTGGAGGAAGGGAGGCTGGTGGTTGAGGGCAATAGGTTCCTGTTGCCCTCAACAATCAATTAATCTGTTACAACAACAACAATTTGCAAATGTCAGCGTTAAGGTCACTGAACATAAAACACTCTATTCTAGCAGAGGTATTGTTCGGGACAGAGGCCGTTGTTTGTCGGACATGTCAGTGGAGGAAATCGTTGACGAACTTACAGATCAACATGTCACGTCTGTAAAGCGCTTCCCAGTCAAGAAACAAGATGGTAGAACTGTTCCAAGCAACACGTATCTGTTTACGTTTTCATTGAGCACAGTTCCCTAAATCAATAAAAGCTGGTTATTTCAATATCGGAGTGGAGGTGTATATCCCCACTCCACTCCGATGTTATACATGTCAGAAGTTTGGACATGGCTCAAAGTCCTGCCGAAATATTCATCGTTGTAGTGACGATCATGAAGATGCTGACTGCAGCAAAGATCCTAAATGTGTAAACTGCGGCAGTGATCATGTTTCATCTTCAAAAGCCTGCCCTGAATGGCAGATTCAATCAAAAATCCTGATGTTGAAATATGAAAACAATATTTCCTTTTTTGAGGCCAAAAAACAAGTACATCAAATGCAGTCGAAGCCATCTTCGACAGTTAGTTATTCAGCTGCTGTCTCCAGAAAAACCACATCAGTGTCGGTTTCATGCCAAACCGATTTGACTTGGACTAAATCCAAACATCCTATCTCTGTGCAAACTACTTGTAATAGCTTGACCACTGTGAATAGCCTCTCAGACTGTCAGCCAATCAGAGCAAACGATTGCTCAGACAAATGTTAATGTTGAGGAAAATGTTGCAGTGTCGAAAGCTCACTGGAACCGCTTCAATCGGATGCAAACATCAAAACTTCCTCTACTGTAGAGACGCCTGTAACAATAGAGGTTCACAACTCCTTTGAACCCCTGGAGATGGAGGTATCTCCACCTTCAAAACACAAACATAGGAGTTCTTCCTCACGTTCTCGTGAGAGATCACCAATAGAACCACCATGAGACAGAATCCTAATCTACTACAATGGAATTGCAGAGGCCTTAAGACCAATTTTAATGATCTACAATTATTATCACAAGATTTTAAACCATCAGCCTTTAGTTTACAGGAGACATACCTGAAAAGTACAGATAAATTTGATTTTCGTCAGTACAATTCCTTTCATTCGTTTTCACCCCAAGGTGAGAAAGCCACTGGTGGCGCTTCAATTTTGGTGAGGCAGGGCGTGATTCATAGCCCTGTCCCTCTTAAAAGCAATCTTCAGGCTGTTGCTGTCCGCCTTTCTTTACAAATAACATTCACGCTTTGCTCACTATACATTTCTCCATCTTCGGCTCTTCAGCAGTCCGATCTTCAGGACCTCTTCGATCAGCTTCCCAAACCCTGTATTATCATGGGTGATCTTAACGGACACAACCCTTTGTGGGGAAGTACCGATACTAACAATAAAGGGAAAATCCTCGAAGACTTCATTTCTAATAATAATTTATGCATATTTAATGATGGATCAGCCACTTATTTACATCCTGGATTTGGAACTTATTCTGCACTTGATCTGTCTCTTACAGATCCCAATATTTATAACGAATTTGAATGGTCAGTCCACGATGACCTGTGTGGAAGTGACCATTTCCCCACACTACTTTCAGCTATAAACCCGAATGTTGATCCACCTGCCACAAGGTGGAATTTTAGTAAGGCCAACTGGCCATTATTTCAAACACTGTGTACTGACAACTTGAAATCTGAATTCTTTTACAATGCTCTAGATCCAATTCAGTTATTCTCTGATACACTGAAGACTATTGCTGATGAAACTATACCTAAGTCCTCTGCAATTCCTCATATTCGTAAACCATGGTTTAATAATGACTGTAAACAGGCCAGAAAGAATAGGAAGAAGGCAGAAAAATATTTTCGCCGACATCCTACAGTCCATAATTTAGATAAAGTTAAAATTTTAAATGCCAAGGCTCGACGCGCATTTAAACAAAATAAGCGTCAGTCTTGGCGAAACTATGTTTCCAAAATTAATTCTCGCACACCAATGTCAAAGGTGTGGAACATGATTCAACGAATAAAAGGCAAAGGCTCAAAATCTACTGTCCACCATTTGAAGGATGGTGACAATTTATTGACGGATAAGGCTGATATTGCCAATAAGCTTGGTGAAACTCTCGCCAAACATTCTTCTTCGTCCAATTACGTCCCTGAATTTCAAACATACCAGAAACAACAGGAGAAGAAGCGACTTAATTTTACGTCGGATAATGGCGAAGACTATAATGAATTATTTTCATTACATGAGCTCCACACTGCCCTTGAGCAAGCTCATGATACAGCAACAGGGGCTGATGATATCCATTATCAGCTCTTGAAGCATTTACCAGAATCATGTCTGGAAACGCTGCTACATGTTTTTGATACAATATGGACTTCAGGGAATTTCCCGACTTCCTGGCGTAATGCCATTGTAGTCCCCATTCCAAAACCTGGCCGCGATCATACTGATCCGTCTAATTACAGACCAATCTCTTTAACGAGTTGTGTCTGTAAAACCATGGAACGAATGGTAAACAATAGATTAACATGGTATCTTGAAACCAATAACCTTATAACCAATATTCAATGTGGTTTCAGGAAAATCGAAGTACCATAGATCATTTGGTACGTTTAGAATCCTTTGTTAAAAATGCTATAGTAAATAAACAACATGCTGTATCGATATTCTTTGACCTTGAGAAAGCATACGATACTACCTGGAAGCATGGCATTTTGAAGGATTTACATGATTTTGGTTTAAGGGGTCGTTTACCTCTTTTTATCTCACGGTTTTTAAGAGACAGGCACTTTCAAGTCCGAGTGGGTTCAACCCTGTCTGACCATTACAATCAGGATCAGGGCGTCCCGCAAGGTAGTATTTTGTCTGTCACTTTATTTAGTATTAAGATCAACAGTTTATCAAAGGTTTTAAATGATTCAATCGATGGATCACTTTTTGTGGATGATTTTAACATTTCTTGTCGCGGTAAGAATATGCATACTATTGAACGGCAACTACAGTTGTGTTTAAACAAAATACATAAATGGTGTCTTGAAAACGGCTTTAAATTTTCTAAATCGAAAACTAATTGTATACATTTCTGCCGTAAATACAAACCTCATAAAGACCCAGAACTATTTCTCAATGGTACACCCATCAAGGTTGTCAAGGAGGCCAAGTTCTTGGGTATTATTTTCGACTCCCATTTAACTTTTCTTCCGCATATTAAATCCCTAAAACATAAATGCCTGAAGGCACTGGATTTGTTAAAAGTTGTTTCCAATTCAAAGTGGGGAGGGGATCAAGCTACCCTCCTACATTTATACCGATCATTGGTCCGGTCCAAACTTGATTACGGCTCCATCGTATATGGTGGAGCTTGCAAGAGCAACCTAAAATTACTTGATTCTGTCCACCACCAAGGCCTCCGACTTTGTATTGGGTCTTTCAGAACTTCTCCTGTTGACAGTCTCTACGTCGAGGCTGATGAGCCATCACTTAATCAACGCCGTATCAAATTAGCTTTACAATATATTACAAAACTACATGCTAACGAGTCTAACCCTGCTTATAAATGTGTCTTTAATCCTCTGTATGAGGATTTGTATGACAAGAAACCTTCTCTTGTTCCGCCTCTAGGGATAAGAATTAGGCCATGCATTACTGCTGCCGGCGTTGAGCTGGAAAATATATCTCCTTCTCGTCTTCTTTCGTCTCCTCCTTGGCAATTGGTGAGGCCTGAAGTTGACCTAACTCTGACAAAGTTTAAGAAATCTGAAACTAATGAATTGCAATACAAACAAGAATATAATCAATTAAAAAATAAATATAATACATACAAATCCTTATTTACAGATGGGTCCAAGGATGGTGGCGCGATGGCATGTGCCACTGTCATTGGATCCCGAACAATATCTTCTCGATTACCAAACAACAGCTCTATTTTCACAGCAGAAGCTTAGGCCATATTAACAGCTCTTCAATATATTAATAAACACCGTAAATATAAAGAATACATAATATTTTCCGATTCTCTTTCTTGTCTTCAGGCTATTAAAAATCTTTCTTGTAAACATCCACTTTTAATAGAGGTTATTGAATTGTATAATGAGCTTGCTACTGGCCAATGCGACATCGTCTTTTGTTGGTTACCCAGCCACGTTGGCATTTCTGGGAATACAATGGCCGATCTTGCTGCTAAGGCAGCACTCAACAAATCTGTGACACCACTTCTTATTCCTTACTCTGATTACAAAGCTAGCATTAGAACTTACATCCGCGATCTGATGCAGAAGAAGTGGGACACCCAAGTAGGTATTAATAAATTACATGAAATAAAACCCTATATTGGTTACACCTACTTGGGTTGTCAGTCCAGATTTGAAGAGGTCATCATGCGACGATGTCGTATTGGCCATACAAGGTACACTCACAAATATTTGTTAAAAGGTGAAGATCCTCCGTTTTGTATCCCTTGTGATGAGAGAGTCACAGTCAAGCATCTCCTGCTTGACTGTGTTGAATTCTCCATCATAAGGGATAAATATTTCAATGTTAAAACTGTTAAGGATCTTTTAATTCTGTTCATCTTCATTTAATTCTTGCTTTTTAAAAGAAATTGATTTCATTAATGAATTTTGATAAATATGTTCTGTAGATAGATGTATTTTAATGATTGGTAGTGTAGATTATCAGCTTAGATTGTTAGTGGCTGTATCCTCGAAGGGGGTTGAAGTAGCGTAAAATTATTGTCCTCCTGAGAGGGTACGTAAGTCCCAAAACTTTCAAAGTAAAATTTTTCACGTCCTGTGTTTTAAACGTAGTATTCTTGTCATTTTAATTTGTGGCTAAATTTTCCTACAATCGCCAACAGCTGAAGGGATGGTGTAAATCCAGCTAGGGTCCATGCAGGTAGCAAAAGTAATGTAAGTCCCCATGGTTCCTAGTATGGTGATCTACCTTCAGTTGTTGGCGATCTATAGCCCGGTTTTATATTGTATTGTCTTCGTAAATAAAATAGTTTTACATGTTCATGCTAGTTTTAGACTCCATCTGTGATACTCTAGTTATTTTACAGTCCTTCGATGACTGATTATTTAGCAACTTTAATTTATTGTTTATGTAAAACATTTCTCGTCACTATATGGCTGAAATATTGCCGAGGTGACGTTAAATTCTAACTCACTCACTCACTCACTTTTGTATCAAACCATGGTTTGCGTATGTGCAGAGGAAGTAGGAGGGTAGAGCAAACATAGCGTAAATGGTCAGAGTGATGCGGACAGCAACAGTTTGTAGGTTGGTGTTAAGTGGAACAGGGCTATGGAGGATGCCCTGCTTTACCAAGATAGAAGTGCCTCCTGTAGCTCTGACACCGGGAGGAGAAAAGGAGTGGTAGGATGTCAAATGCATCAGTCCTTTTTAGGTATGCTTCTTGGAGACAAAACGCGGATGGTTTAAAGTCTGGAATCAATAACTGTAGTGAATTTGTGAATTCATGGTGCTTCCACCGGTGACATGCCACGTGAATGTCAGGAAGCGTTTGAATTACTCCTATTGGTGTCAGGTGGAGATGGAGTGACCTCCATATCCAGAGAGGCACCCGTGAAGAGCCACCTCCTCGTGGTTGGTGCTGGGTAACGTTAAGCGCTCTTCAAACCTTTCTTTCGACAAAACACCTTTGAAGTTGAACCCTTTCGCGGTTTCCAAGGTATCACCGGGGAAGTTAAGAATATCAAACGGTTACATTCAGGTGCGTTACTGGTTGAGTGCGGGAAACGGCAGCAATCAGCCAATATGTTGAGCACTGAATCGTTTGTCGGCATTCTGGTCGCTGTCTCTGCTCACAAGACATTAAACACAAGCAAACGTATCATCAGAGATCGTGATCGATTGTTTTCTGACATGTCAGAACTTGACATCGTGACTGAAATGAAAATTCAAGTTGTACTCTATGAAAATCGCTCTTCAATCCGTACAAACAATGAAACTGTTCAGACCAATACTTATCTGTTTTCCTTTTCGTCACCAACTGCTCCCAAATCACTGAAAGCAGGTTATTGCAATATCAAAGTTGACACCTACATTCCTAATCCGCTGAGATGCTTTAAATGCCAGAAGTATGGACATGGTGTAAATACTTGCACATTGTCCGTTGTGTGTGCTCACTGTGGTGAGAAGACACACACAACTGAAGATTGTACAAGTACCTTTAAAAAAATGCACTAACTGTTCAGGAGAACATTCATCTTTCTCAAAAGAGTGTCCGATTTGGAAAGAACATATGCAGATCAACACGATCAAATTCACCCAGAACATCAGTTTTCTGATGCCAAAATACTTGTAAAGAGACCTGAACTTACAGAAAGTTATGCTACAATAGCCAAAACACCAACTGAATCAAGCCCAAAAGTATATACAGCATCCACAAGCTGTCAAACAAACTTTACTTGGGTCAAAGGCGATAATCCACAGCTTTTGTATGCCGCTATATCATCCCAAATTACGGAATTACTTCCTAGTACGTCCGAAAAGCAGTCAGAGTCATCTTCTGATCATAAGTCATCCTCTCAGTCATGTTCACAGTCTCAATCTTCATCTGATACTCAAGACATTGTTAAAAGAAAAACTAAGCCGAAGCAAAAACAAAGTTGAAGAGCCCCAAAAGGGTCGGAAAATAGAAATCAGCTATACAACAAATATGGATCTCTTGAGGCCATGGACGTATGTGAAAACGTCCATCCTAGGGCACATAGCTTGACGCCCTCCCAAAAAGTGAGGGGTAGATCCCCAATAAATGCCCCCAAAAGTTAATGTCTTTTAATAATATCGCACAGTGGAACTGCAGAGGGCTAAGGAATTATTTCAATGATTTGCAGCTATTAGTCCAGGACTTCACACCATCAGCCATTTGTCTCCAGGAGACATATTTAAAACAGACGGATACATTTTGTTACGCAATTTCAATGCATAACATTCCTTTTCACCTCGAGGTGATCGCGCCACTGGAGGATCTTCGATCCTTATCAAACAAAATGTTATCCATAGCCCTGTTATACTTAATACTGGTCTCCAGGCGGTTGCCGTACGACTGACGTTACATGTTGCGTTCACATTATGCTCTTTGTACATCTCACCGTCTTCAACTCTTCAGACATGGACCCTAGTATGGTGACCTACTTTCAGTTGTTGGTGATCTATAGCCTATTTTTATATTGTGTTGTCCCCTATGGTTAAAATGTTTTAGACTCTATTACTAGTTTTACATGTATATCTGTGATATTCTAGTTGTTTTACTGCCCTTCGTCGGCAGGTTTTATAATTTACATATATTTCATTTCAATATCAAATGTTCTCGTCACGATATGGCTGAAATATTGCCGATGTGACGTTAAATATTCACTCACTCACTCACTCACTCACTCACTCACTCACTCACTCACTCACTCACTCACTCACTCACTCACTCACTCACTCACTCACTCACTCACTCACTCACTCACTCACTCACTCACTCACTCAACTCTTCAGAAGATTGACC
The DNA here is from genome assembly GCF_003918875.1 of Haliotis rubra. Classification (NCBI taxonomy): domain Eukaryota; kingdom Metazoa; phylum Mollusca; class Gastropoda; order Lepetellida; family Haliotidae; genus Haliotis; species Haliotis rubra. The sequence goes on along the minus strand of NW_025765230.1, from coordinate 48,047 downwards.
TTCAATATTTATATGACGAACTCCCGAAACCTTGTATCATTATGGGGGATTTAAATGGCCACAACCCGCTCTGGGGTGCTACAACTACTAATGCTAAAGGTAAACTATTAGAAGACTTTTGTTAAGATAATGATTTATGCATATATAATGACGGTTCTAGCACATATTTACATCCTGGCACAGGAACTTATTCAGCTCTTGATTTATCGATCACTGACTCAGACCTATTGCATGAATTTGAGTGGTCAATCCACGACGACCTATGTGGAAGTGACCATTTGCCAACAATACTAAAACCCTTGAATCCATCTGCTGTTCCTCCATCATCAAGATGGAATTTTAAAAAGGCTAACTGGCCTTTATATGAGACTTTATGTGCTGACAAACTGAAACCTGAACTTTTCCATGATCTTCCTGATGCCATAAAATGTTTATCAGATGAGCTGAGACACATAGCTGACAAGTGTATCCCCAAATCCTCTGCAGTTCCTCATGTACGTAAACCATGGTTTAGCGCTGAATGCAAACAGGCTCGCAAGCCACAGAAGAAAGCTGAACATTATTTCCGTCGCCATCCTATGGTCCACAATTTAAACAAATTAAAAATTGTAAATGCCAAGGCACGGCGTATTTTAAAAAAAAGTAAACGCCAATCTTGGCGAAACTATGCATCAAACATCGATTCGCGCCCGCTGATATCAAAGGTATGGAACATGATCCAGAAAATAAAAGGTAAGGGCTCTAAATCTAGCATTAAGCATCTCAAAGATGGAGATGAACTATTAACTGATAAATCTGACATGGCAAATAAACTTGGAGAACCTTTGGCTAAATATTCTTCCTCATCTAACTATGTACCTGAATTCCAGAAATATCAAAGACAGCAGGAAAAGAAATCTATTAATTTCAATTCAGACAATGGGGAAGACAACAATGAAACCTTTTCGATACATGAGCTTCATACTGCTCTTGACCAAGCTCACGATACTGGTTCAGGAGCTGATGGTATACATTATCAACTCCTGAAACACTTATCTGAATCATGTTTAGAAACGCTCTTACGTGTTTTTGATGACATTTGGACATCTGGACAATTTCCGTCGTCGTGGCATGATGCTATAATTGTGCCCATACCTAAACCTTGACGTGAACATACTGATCCTTCCAATTATAGGCCAATTTCACTAACTATAGTCCGTTTGGCTCAAAAGCGGACCGATGAATTGCAATCTAATGAAACACTGATCATAATCAAAACGTCAGACCAACTCTGTGAGGTTTTTGCAAAATTTATGTTTTAAAAATAAAAAAGTTGTTTAACAAACGATCATTAAAATATTGACACTGTTCACTATTTGTTACGAGGGAGGAGTGCAGAGAAAGGGACAGCCCGGTGTGCGAGAAAGGACTGAGACGGCACAGCACAGGTTAATGAATCAATAACTTTGTCGGCAGAGAAAGGGACAGTCAGGTGTTCGAGAAACACATTCACAGACAAAGTTATTTAGTTTTCGAGTTAGGTTGCAATTCATTGGTCCGCTTTTCAGCCAAACGGACTATGGCTGTGTTTGCATGACCATGGAACGCATGGTAAATAATCGACTTGTTTGGTACTTGGAAACCAATAACCTAATAACAGTTATACAATGTGGTTTCCGTAAAAACAGAAGTACTGTCGATCACTTGGTGCGTTTAGAATCATTTGTTACAAACGCTCTAATTAATAAACATCACGCTGTGTCTATCTTTTTTTATCTAGAAAAATCAGATGACACTACGTGGAAATGTGGCATTTTAAAAGATTTACATGGCTTCGGATTGCGTGGCTGCTTGCCTCAATTTATAGCCAACTTTTTAAATGACAGACAATTTCAAGTCCGAGTGGGTTCTATCCTGTCTGACCATTACAATCAGGATCAGGGTGTCCCACAAGGCAGTATTGTGTCTGTCACACTCTTTAGTATAGTTTATCACAAGTTTTAAGCAATTCAATTGACGGATCATTATATGTGGATGATTTTAATATTTCCTGTCGTGGTAAAAATATGCATACTATTGAACGGCAAATGCAGTTGTGTTTCAACTAAATAGATAAATGCTGTCTTGAAAATGGTTTTAAATTTTCTAAATCTAAAACTAATTGTATACATTTTTGTCGGAAACATAAACTGCAAAAGACCCTGAACTGTTTCTAAATGGCTCTCCCATCAAAGTTGTTAAGGAAGCCAAGTTCTTGGGTTTATTTTTTTACTCTCATTCAACGTTTCTGACGAATATTATATCCCTTAAAACTAAATGCCTAAAGGCACTTGACTTGTTGAAAGTTGTTTCAGATTCTAAGTGGGGAGGGGATCAAGCCACTCTCCTACACCTATATGGATCCTTGGTCCGTTTGAAACTTGATTATGGCTCCATCGTATGTGGTGGAGCCTGCACAAGCAACTTAAAACTATTAGATTCTGTTCATCACCAAGGTCTAAGACTTTGTCTTGGGTCCTTCAGAACCTACGTCGAGGCAGACGAACCATCTTTTTCACAACGCCGTATAAAATTGTCCTTGCAGTATATAACAAAACTTTATTCTAACGAGACTTACCCTGCATTTAACTGTGTCTTTAATCCTCTTTACGAGGATTTGTACAACAACAAGCCTTCTCTTGTTCCACCTCTTCGTTTCAGAATTAAACCATTCATTTCTGCTGCCGGCATTCAGCTGGAAAATATATCTCCTTACCGTCTTCTTTCTTCTCCGCCTTGGCAATTGGTTAGGCCACAAGTTGACCTAACATTAACTACATTTAAAAAATCAGAAACAAATGAATTACAGTATAAACAAGAATTTAGTCAATTAAGAAATAAATATAATACATACAAATCCTTATTTACAGATGGGTCCAAGGATGGTGGCGCGGTTGCATGTGCCACTGTCACTGGATCCCGAACAATATCTTTTTGATTACCAAATAACAGCTCTATTTTCAACAGCAGAAGTTAACGCCATCTTAACAGCTCTTCAATCATTAATAAACACCGTAAATATAAACAATATATCATCTTTTCAGATTCTCTTTCGTGTCTTCAGGCTATTAAAATATTTCTTATAAACATCCACTTTTAATAGAAATTATTGAATTGTATAATGAATTAGGTGGTGTGCCAATGCGACATTGTCTTTTGTTGGTTACCCAGCCATGTTGGCATTTCTTTGAATACAATGGCTGATCTTGCTGCCAAGGCAGCATTCAACAAATCTGTGACACCACTTCTTATCCCATACTCTGATTACAAAAGCTAGCATTAGAACCTACATCCGTGATCTGATGCAAAAGAAATGGACAACCAGGGAAGGTATCAATAAATTACTTGAAATAAAACCCTACATTGGTTACACCTACTTGGGTTGTCAGTCCAGATTTGAAGAGGTCATTATGCGGCGATGTAGCATTGGCCATACTAGATATACTCATGAATATTTATTGAAAGGTGAAGATCCTCCGTTTTGCATCCCTCGTAATGAAAGAATCACAGACAAGCATGTCTTGCTTGATTGCATTGAATATTCCATCACAAGGGATAAGTATTTCAAAGTAAACACTATAAGGGATCTTTTTAAAAATGTCAGTTCTCATTTAATTATTGCATTTTTAAAAGAATTAGATTTGTTAAGTGATTTGTAAATAGATATATATTTTAGTATTGGTAGTTTAAATTAGTAACTGAGATTGTTAGTGGCTGTACCCTCAAAGGGTGTTGAAGTAGCGTACAATTATTGTCGTCCTGCGAGGGTACGTAAGTCCCAAAACATTTCAAGTCAATTTAAGTGAACCAGGTTTTTAATCGTAGTATTTTTGTATTTTTAATGTATGGCTAAATCTCAGCATCAACGTCAATGGCTGAAGAAGGGATGGTGTAAATCCAGCTAGGGTCCATGCTGGTAGCAAAAGTAATGTAAGTCCCCATTGGCCTTAGTATAGTGATCTTCCTTCAGTTGTTGGCGATCTATAGCCCGTATTTTATATTGTATTGTCTTCTTTAATTGGATCACGCCGAAGACCCGGGTTCGATTCCCCAGATGGGCACAATGTGTTAAGCCCATTTCTGGTGTCCCCCGCCGTGATATTGCTGGGATATTGCTAAAAGCGGCGTAAAACTAAACTCAGTCAGTCAGTCAGTCTTTAATTGGAATATTTTAACTTTGCGCTAGTTTTATATTTATAACTGTGATTCTCTAGTCTTTTTACTGTCCATCGTCGACAGGTTTTAATCTTCAAAATGTTTCTACTTTTTATTGTATGGCTTGTTGTCGTCACGATATGGCTGCAATATTGACGATGTGACGTTAAATATTAACTCACTCAATCACTAACCATGCATTTCATTGTGTCTTTAATCCTCTTTATGAGGATTTGAACAACAAAAAGCCTTCTCTTGCTCTGCATCTTTGTTTAAGAATCAAACCATTAATTTCTGCTGCCGGCATTCAGCTGGAAAATATATCTCCTTCCTGTCTTCTTTTTTCTCCGCCTTTGCATTTGGTTAGGCCACAAGTTGACCTAACATTAACTACATTTTAAAAATCAGAAACAAATGAATTACAGTATAAACAAGAATTTAGTCAATTAAGAAATAAATATAATACATACAAATCCTTATTTACAGATGGGTCCAAGGATGGTGGCGCGGTTGCATGTGCCACTGTCACTGGATCCCGAACAATATCTTTTTGATTACCAAATAACAGCTCTATTTTCACAGCAGAAGTTAACGCCATCTTAACAGCTCTTCAATGTATTAATAAACACCGTAAATATAAACAATATATCATCTTTTCAGATTCTCTTTCGTGTCTTCAGGCTATTAAAAATATTTCTTGTAAACATCCACTTTTAATAGAAATTATTGAATTGTATAATGAGTTAGGTGGTGGCCAATGCGACATTGTCTTTTGTTGGTTACCCAGCCATGTTGGCATTTCTTTGAATACAATGGCTGATCTTGCTGCCAAGGCAGCATTCAACAAATCTGTGACACCACTTCTTATCCCATACTCTGATTACAAAGCTAGCATTAGAACCTACATCCGTGATCTGATGCAAAAGAAGTGGGACAACCAGGAAGGTATCAATAAATTACTTGAAATAAAACCCTACATTGGTTACACCTACTTGGGTTGTCAGTCCAGATTTGAAGAGGTCATTATGCGGCGATGTAGCATTGGCCATACTAGATATACTCATGAATATTTATTGAAAGGTGAAGATCCTCCGTTTTGCATCCCTCGTAATGAAAGAATCACAGACAAGCATGTCTTGCTTGATTGCATTGAATATTCCATCACAAGGGATAAGTATTTCAAAGTAAACACTATAAGGGATCTTTTTAAAAATGTCAGTTCTCATTTAATTATTGCATTTTTAAAAGAATTAGATTTGTTAATGAGTTGATTTGTAAATAGATATATATTTTTAGTATTGGTAGTTTAAATTAGTAACTGAGATTGTTAGTGGCTGTACCCTCAAAGGGGGTTGAAGTAGCGTACAATTATTGTCGTCCTGCGAGGGTACGTAAGTCCCAAAACATTTCAAGTCAATTTAAGTGAACCAGGTTTTTAATCGTAGTATTTTTGTATTTTTAATGTATGGCTAAATCTCAGCATCAACGTCAATGGCTGAAGAAGGGATGGTGTAAATCCAGCTAGGGTCCATGCTGGTAGCAAAAGTAATGTAAGTCCCCATTGGCCTTAGTATAGTGATCTTCCTTCAGTTGTTGGCGATCTATAGCCCGTATTTTATATTGTATTGTCTTCTTTAATTGGATCACGCCGAAGACAGGTTCGATTCCCCAGATGGGCATTTGTAATGTGTTAAGCCCATTTCTGGTGTCCCCGCCGTGATATTGCTGGGATATTGCTAAAAGCGGCGTAAAACTCAAACTCAGTCAGTCAGTCAGTCTTTAATTGGAATATTTTAACTTTGCGCTAGTTTTATATTTATAACTGTGATTCTCTAGTCTTTTTTACTGTCCATCGTCGACAGGTTTTAATCTTCAAAAATGTTTCTACTTTTATTGTATGGCTTGTTGTCGTCACGATATGGCTGCAATATTGACGATGTGACGTTAAATATTAACTCACTCAATCACTAACCATGCATTTCATTGTGTCTTTAATCCTCTTTATGAGGATTTGAACAACAAAAAGCCTTCTCTTGCTCTGCATCTTTGTTTAAGAATCAAACCATTAATTTCTGCTGCCGGCATTCAGCTGGAAAATATATCTCCTTCCTGTCTTCTTTTTTCTCCGCCTTTGCATTTGGTTAGGCCACAAGTTGACCTAACATTAACTACATTTTAAAAATCAGAAACAAATGAATTACAGTATAAACAAGAATTTAGTCAATTAAGAAATAAATATAATACATACAAATCCTTATTTACAGATGGGTCCAAGGATGGTAGCGCGGTTGCTTGTGCCACTGTCATTGGATCCAGAACAATATCTTCTCGACTACCAAATAACAGTTCTATTTTCAAAGCAGAAGCTCACGCTATATTAACAGCTCTTAGATATATTGATAAACACCGTAAATATAAACAATACATAATCTTTTCCGATTCTCTTTTTTGCCTTCAGGCCATTCAAAAACTTTCTTGTAAACATCCACTTTTAATAGAAATTATTGAATTGTATAATGAGCTTGCTACTGGCCAATGTGACATCGTCTTTTGTTGGTTACCAAACCATGTTGGCATTTCTGGGAACACAATGGCCTGATCTTGCTGCTAAGGCAGCACTCAACAAATCTGTGACACCACTTCTTATCCCATACTCTGATTACAAAGCTAGCATTAGAACCTACATCCGTGATCTGATGCAGAAGAAGTGGAACACCCAAGCAGGTATCAATAAATTACATGAAATAAAACCTTATATTGGTTACACCTACTTGGGTCATTATTCGACGATGTCGCATTGGCCACACTAGATATACTCACGAATATTTACTGAAAGGCGAAGATCCTCCGTTTTGCATCCCTTGTGATGAAAGAATCACAGTGAAGCATGTCCTGATTGACTGTGTTGAATATTCCATCACAAGGGATAAGTATTTCAATATCAAAATATTGAAGGATCTTTTTTATAATGTTAATTATCATTTACTTGTTCAATGTTTAAAAGAATTAGATTTGCTGACTGATCTGTAAATAGCTAAATATTTTATTATTGGTAGTTTAGATTAGTAACTGAGATTGTTAGTGGCTGTACCCTCAAAGGGGTTGAAGTATTGTAAAATTATTGTCGTCCTGCAAGGGTACGTAAGTCGCAAAACTTTCAAAGTTAAATTTTTGCTTACCCGATTTTTAATGAAGTAAATTTGTTTCATTAAATTTTGGCTAAACTTGTCCTACAATCGCCAGCGGCTGAAGGGATGGTGTAAATCCAACTAGGGTCCGTGCAGGTAGCAAAGGCATTGTAAGTCCCCATGGCGCCTAGTATGGTGATCTAATTGTTGGCCCAATTTTACATTGTATTGTCCAGAAATATTTATCTACTTTTAAAGATATATGCTAGCTAGTTTTAACTCAATCTGTGATAATCTAGTGGTTTTACTGTCCTTCGTTGACAGGGTTCTATATATTAAATCTATGTATTAGAAATTTAGAACTAGTTTTAGTAACGATATGGCTGAAATATTGCCGATGTGACTTTAAATCTTAACTCACTCACTCACTCTATATCCAGAGGACCAAAGGAGTTATGGACCTCGACGGGAACCTCTGAAGGAGAGATGACCTTTGGTTTTTGGCTTGGCAGTTGCTCATGTTACTTTTGTCTCTGTAGTTTCTTTTCTTTCCTGTTTTGCGCACAGTTTCCTTTTCTGTCTTTGAAGATGAAGTGGCTGAGAGGATTTTACCCATGTGAGATCGGTCTGACACGAGTTGCAGTAGTGACGGAAGGACGGGAGACAGCAGAAGAGTAGGAGATAGTTGACTGACTGATTGGGTTTAGTTTTACGCCGTTTCACGGCGGGGGACACCTGAAATGGGCTTCACACATTGTACCCATGTGGGGATTCGAACCCGGGTCTTCAGGGTGACGAGCCAACGCTTTAACCACTAGGCTACCCCATAGTTGAAGGGACTGCAGTTAAACTGACAACCCACTTCTTAGGATTCATGAAAGGAGATATTTTGTTCATGTTTGATCTTTAGAATCTCTGATTCACGCTGCCATACGGGACAAGATTTGGAAGAGGCAATATGGTTACCACCGCAGTTTGCACACTTGCTCTCGTGTCAATCGCTACAGCAGTATAAACGACGGGGACATAATGGGATTTCCAAACTAGCACCGGATTGGGTATATACACCTCCACTCTGATACTACAATAACCAGCTCTATACGAGTCATGAATCTTAGATCAGGGTAAACGTAAAGAGATAGGTGTTTATGGGTTGATAGTGAATAGCTTCACAGCTGAGACAGATTGCTAGGAGAGTTCCTGGACACTCTGTACCTCAGTCATGTCAGACAGGTATCGATCTCAGTCACGGACAATACCTCTGCACGTGTTCATTGTTTTGGGCACTTAGACAGCCACCTTGAGATTGACCAATTTTTGTATTTTGAGCACATTTAAGGATTGCTGTCTCCAAGCACATTATATGACGGGTGAACCAGATCTGAGCTTGGTGAAATTAGCAACCTCTCTGCAGATACCAGCGATACCTTTGGAGATTGCAAAGGGGTTCAATTGCATAGGTTACAAACGTTGCCAATAGTCAGGTTGAAAGGACATACTCTCATCAGACGAGGATTTGTCGGAGTCCATGTGTCTTCGATTTGAAACAGGCACTCTTGAAGAGCCACCTCCTCGTGGTCGGTGCTGGGTAGCGCTAAGCGCTCTTCACCCCCGTGTGAACCCGGGGTCAACTAGGTCCATATCACCCCATTGCTGGTCGCAAGGAGCGACCAAATTGGGCAAATTTGTTTGCCGTGGGTTGCACCCCTGTGTCGGTGGAGGACGGGAGTCTGGTGGTTGAGGGCACTGGTTCCAGGAACAGTGTTCCTTTGCCCAACACACCACTTCGCCCCTTACTTCACCTAGACGGGTGGTTGAATGGGCCCGGTTCAATCAATCGGCTGGTCATGCCGAGCCCTGTGCATTCAACTTGTTTTTGCACAAATTTGATTCTTTCAAGTGTTTGCCACGGAGTCGTGGTCAAATAGCTTGTAGACCTGCAATATCAATTGATTCTACATACATCAACATATCCTTACCTAGAGTCGTAATGCCCAGAAGGCGATGGCTCATGGGTCAAGCTGCACTACAAAAATGACTTGGTTTCCTGAAATCTGGAAACCATCCGTATACTGGGTAAATGGGGAATCCAGTTGGTTTCCATTCACTGAAACTGAGTAACTGAGTTTCCAACTAGATTCCATCGAGTGTTCTCGTCACGATATGGCTGAAATATTGCCGATGTGACGTTAAATATTAACTCACTCACTCACTCCAACTAGATTCCATTTTGGATTCTTTGATTTTTGCATTTCAGTAAATGGAAACCAACAAGAAACTAAGGTTATAGGTTACTTGTTGGTTTCCATTCCTGGAATTTGCAATTGAAGGTTTCATGAAATGGAAACCAACATAAAACCAGAAAATGGAGTTTCATGTTGGTTTCCTGTGCACTGTTTTGAACTGAGTAACTTTAAATTTGCAAGTATTTGGCATGAAGTTGACCATCCTGGCATCCAGTTGGTATCCATTCATTGAAACTGGGTAACCTAGTTTCCTAATAGAATCCATAATGGATACTGTAAACTTATAGTTCCGGTAATGGAAACCAACAAGAAACTATGGTCATGTGTATACTGTTGGTTTCAATTCCTGAAACTTAGTTTCGAAGATTAACTACTTTCATATCATATTACATTATCAGTAATTGCGTAGAATAATTATGAGGTCTTAAAATTCAAAATGAATATGCCTGGGGAAGGAACAGCAGATTTACATTTAAACGGTACGTAATTTGTAAGATTGCTTAGATGAACAAGAAGAGACGTTACCCCAAATAGTTGTTGACGCATCGGTCAACTTTATATTTACCTGTTTTTGTTAAACAAGATGTTGAGTGTGTGGAAAGAACTGATATTGTGGGACACCAAATCACTATACTTGAATAATTTTGATATATATGACACATGAAGTGTTTCACTTGTATTCGACAATAAGTGTGAAGTCTGACAAGCTTAGATGAACAATCTTCAGTTATCAAATTTTATCATTTATTACAATCTTAATTGTTATTAAATACCAATTATTTATCGTCATTTCATATCATGGGGAATTTTGAAAATCTAAATAGATGGATGATATTCTACGATGAGTAACAATTTTCACTGTAGTAATGAAAAAGCTTCAACGTCAAAAAGTGAAATTTGTGGGAAAACTCGGTTTAATTATTTTTGCTTTAGAATGTGAAAGAGTATAAGCATCTAGGAAGTTTAGTATAATGTAATTCAAACAATTGTCAATCCGGTACATACATTACGGATTTCCCAATAACTAGAATATCAGGGAATTGTACTATGAATTGAGGTTGTTAGTAATGTTTACCATTAAAAGCATTTAAAGTTAGTATAAGCTTTGACAGTGATTTCAAGTACTTGACAAACAATCAGTGTCATGTCATGTGTATGTCGAGGTCTGTGTGTCGGCTTCCTTGGGGTTGTCTCTGTCTTAACGGGCAGCTATATCAAAATGGTTGCTGTAGAAGTAATGAGTCGGTAATCCGTGGGCACGCACGAAACTCGTGACATTTATAAAGCAATGTTTTTATATACTGAAGTGGTCATTTTCGTCTTTTATGTCTTGACATCACAACCAAATTGGGTCAGATAATGTTTTCATACCTGCCAATCGAACAGGGATTAGGTATTTGTTATTACCAACAATGGCCCTACACACAATTGCCGCCATTTTGTCACTTGAACTCATGAGAAGTTGTTTTGAAAGTGGGCCAAAGTGTCTCCCGTTTTTAACACAACAAGGGACCCAGCACAATGAATTATTCCTTCGATTGTCCATGTTATCTGAATCAGGAAAATGGCAATGCGAGTTACACTAGAAGCTTTGGAGGCTCGGGTACGTGAAAACTTGAAAACAGGAGCAGTCGTCGATCGCGGTGGGAGAAAGGGAACATTCCACGACCATGTCAGGTACAGTGTAAATTTCTTGAATTAAGCAATAGCTCATGTTATGTGTAACGTTTAATGTACATAAGTAGCTAGGACAATAAATATGAAATTAAAGTTATAGACTTGATGGAACTCGATAAGCAATTGCATGTCGAAATTTTGTCAAGAGACATGGCTTCCTTTACTTAGTCAACTCAAGAACTCGATTGTGATTTCATTAAGTTCTTCTGCGATTGAAACTTTTGTCACTTTTCAGGTCAAATGATCAGTTTTGATTTATTTAACTTCGTGCTTATTGGACAGTGGTTACAGTTTATTTTTCCTCAAGCTTAAGGAACATTGGACAGTTTTCCTTTCTCCAGCTAGCGATATTGTTCACGAATGCTTGTTTGTACTGATTGTTTATTGTTTTCTAACTTTCAGAAGCTGGAAAGCAGGAGGAAGGTCCTGACAACGATTGACTGGCCGGAGAAGAAACAGAAAATTATTCCTCCCTTGGGGAAAGAGTTAACATTTCTCAAACTGGAAAACCAAATGATATGGATTCATCTACATTGATGAGTTTAAGCAAACTTCCCTTACTCACTGCTATTTATTCCTTTATTGCTTTTAATTATTTATGCATTTTGAAAATTCAGTTTTATTAATATGAACATTCCAAATATCAGTTGTTTATCAGCAAATTGTTGAATGTAAATAAAGCTATCATGACTTTGTGTTGTATTCTGTTATTTGTCATCCTGACGGTTTTACCATTGTGCAATTGTATAAAATACCTGATTTGGTATGTGTGTTGCATGAAACACAACGTCTTTTCTGGAGGAGCGGGTAAGGGGCCAGCACAACAGATTCAGTTTCATGGAAACCAGGTTATAAGCTGGGAGCTAGGTTGGAAACAACAATAAACTAAGCACCAGCAGGAGCCTCCATAAACGAGTGGGCAAAGTCCAGACATGGATACCATCCAGATACTGGTGCAAAATGTAGTTTCAGTTTTAATGGAAACTAGGTTATAACTTGGAAATTGTGTGAAACCTACAACTAACTAAAACATGTAAAGCAGGTTGAAACCTACAACAAACTAAAACATGGAAACCAGGTTGAAACCTACAACAAACTAAAATATGGAAACCAGGTTGAAACCTACAACAAACTAAAACATGGAAACCTGGTTGAAACCTACAATAAACGGAAACATGGAAACCAGGTTGAAACCTACAATAAACGAAAACATGGAAACTAGGTTGAAACCTACAACAAACTAAAACATGGAAACCAGGTTGAAACCTACAATAAACGGAAACATGGAAACCAGGTTGAAACCTACAATAAACGAAAACATGGAAACCAGGTTGAAACCTACAATAAACGAAAAAACGGAAACCAGGTTGAAACCTATAATAGATTAAAAAACGGAAACCAGGTTGAAACCTACAATAAACGAAAATACGGAAACCAGCTGGATCCAGCTTGGAGGAATGGGTAATGAATCGCACTGGAAACCAGCCGTAAATGGTGCAAAATTCAGTTTCAGTTTTCATGGAAACCACAATGAAACTATAGGAAACTACATGGAAACTAACTGGAAATGGTGGTTTCCATGTCGTTTCTTCTCAGTTTCAGTGTTCCGGAAACCAACTTATTTTTGTAGTGCTGGTGGATTAATTGATCTTGAATTGATACTTCTGCTGGAGTATATCATACCAGTATCCTTGGTCCTGTTAGCTTGAAATCCACTGTCATATAGCATTGTCTTCGTGATACTCCGTGGTGGGTGGGGAGCTGGGATGATGAACTTCTATTAACTTAACATGATACCCCAAAAACAACTTAAACATACCTTAGATGATAGTATATCTTCTGATGATGATACTGTTTCTAACAGCAAATCTGATTATTGGTCACGATTTTTTGTGATTTCCTCATCGGATGATGGTCCGTTGAAGCTAAATCCCTTTGGTCTTTCAAAAACAATTTATGGTATTGCTGGTGATGTTTTCACAATGAAAAGGATGCGATCTGGCTGTATCTTAATTGAATGTAAGTCTCCATTTCAATCAGCTACGCTCTTGGCACTCAAACATCTCGTTTCAGTACCTGTTATTGTGTCACCACACAAAAAGTTAAACAGCTCAAAAGGCATTGATTGTCAGAGACCGAGAACGTTGTCTTGCACATATGTCTGAAGATGACATAGCTTTTGAATTACAAGACCAGGGTGTGACGGGTATCAAACGTTTCACAAGTAGGCAGAATGGTCAGATAGTAAAGTTAAACACCTATCTATTTACCTTTTCTCTTCCAGCTCCACCAACATCCATTAAAGCGGGTTATTGTAACATTGGTGTGGATAAGTACATTCCTAATCCACTTCGGTGTTATTCATGTCAAAAGTTTGGTCACGGTGCCCAATCATGTACAAACGGAAAGAAATGCCATCGATGTGTCGAACCTGCTCATGAAACGTTAGACTGCCCAAACAACCCAAAGTGTGTAAATTTTTCTGGTGATCACGCTGCTTCTTCTAAAGCATGCCCTGTCTGGCAACTAAAATACAAGGTAGTTAAAATGAAGCATGAAAGAAATATTTCTTTTTCAGAGGATAAGCGTTTGGTGATGTCAGCTAATACTCCAACTGCAGTTGTGTCATACTCTGCAGTAGTTACACGTCAACATACTAAGTCTACTAAATCCGTTGAATGCCAGACAGATATCACCTGGGTAAATACTGTTGACTATTCACTATGTGACACTCAAATTGTTGCGTCTACGCAAACAAAATCAACATCCCGTCCACAATCTCGTTCACCATCACCTTCTGTGGTCAATGCCAGCAAGACCATTAACTATTAAAAAAAGGCGGATCGAGTGCCCAAAGGTCAACGGAATCCTGTACAAGTATTTAACAAATATCAGATTCTAGAAGATATGGATGTCGCCCCTCATCACCGTGAATAAAAGTAATACACTTATCCTGTGGAACTGCAGAGGTCTCAAGAATAACTTAAGTGAAATACAGCTGATACTCCAAGACTTTCAACCATCTGCTTTATGTCTCCAGGAAACATACCTGAAGGAGACAGAAAAAAATGATTTACGTCAATACAATTCTCTAATTCGTTTTCTCCTTCGAGTGGCAAAGCCACTGGAGGATCCTCTATTTTGGTGAAGCAGGGCATCATACATAGCCCTGTACATCTTATCACTAATCTTCAGGCCGTCGCAGTCCGTCTAACTTTACACATAGCATTACGTTATGCTCTTTATATATACCTCCTTCTTCAAACCTTCAACAATCTTATCTTTAATATCTATATGACCAGTTGCCTCAGCCCTGCATACTCATGGGGGGATTTGAATGGATATAATCCTCTAAGGGGAAGTAGTGGTATTAATACCAAAGGCAAAATATTAGAGGATTTCATTTCTGACAATAGTCTATGTATTTTTAATGATGGTAGCAACACATATTTACACCCTGCTTCGGGTAGCTATTCTGCCTTGGATCTAACACTCACAGATGCAAACCTTCTGGACGAATTCTCATGGTCAGTTTACAATGATTTATGCGGAAGTGACCACTTTCCTACATTTATAACAGTAAGTAACCCATCCGACGTTCCACCTTCATCAAAGTGGATTTTTTCAAAGGCTATCTGGTCTAAATTCTCATCGTTGTGTGCTGAGAAATTAAAACATGAAGCTTTTCAGAATATTGCTGACCCTATTCAGTTGTTTTTAGATGAACTGAATGCTATCACTACCGACTCCATTCCTAAGTCCTCTGCAAATCCACACATTCGTAAGACATGGTTTGATGGCGATTGCAAACAGGCTAGAAAAAATAGGAAAAAAGCGGGAAAATATTTTCGCAAGCATCTAAATGTATATAATTTGAATACTGTTAAGGTAACCAGGGACGCTGGGGTAGCCTAGTGGTTAAAGCGTTGGCTCGTCACGCCGAAGACCAGGGTTCGAATCCCCACATGGGTACAATGTGTGAAGCCCATTTCTGGTGTCCACCGCCGTGATGTTGCTTGAATATTGCTAAAAGCGGCGTAAAACCAAACTCAGTCAGTTAAGGTAACCAGAGCTACCTTCAAATAAAATAAACGTCAATCATGGAGAACCTACGTCTCCAAGATTAATTCCCAGCACACCTATATCAAAGGTGTGGGGCACCCGTGAAGAGCCACCTCCTCGTGGTGGGTGCTGGGTAACGCTAAGCGCTCTTCGACCCATCCCCCCGTTGTGGACCCGGGGGTATATTTGGTCCACCAACCTGTTTGCCGTGGGTTGCGCCCCTGTGTCGGTGGAGGACGGGAGTCTGGTGGTTGAGAGCACTGGGTCCAGGAACAGTGTTCCTTTGCCCAACACACCACTTCGCCCCTTACTTCACCTAGACGGATGGTTGAACTTGCCCGGTTCAACCAATCGGCTGGTCACGTCATGCCCTGCGCATGGAAACATTCATTTTGAAATTGTGCAATTTCAACACTATTGTGATTGATTAAAATGAATGTCATCAATAAAATGTTCTATTGAAATTTGACTAGAGTCCTATGCCAGAAGGCGGTGGCTAATGGGCCAATCTGGCAATAGAGACCTCTGAATTCTGTGTTTCTCCAGAAAGGTGTCAAGGGCGAACCAGTCTGACATTTATTCTGTTAGATTCGACAGCTATTCAAGTATTTATTTGCTGGAGTATAACATCCCTGTAACCCTGGTGGAACATGCTGGTTTCCGCTGTACCACCGTCCTTGTTGACACTCCATGGTGGGTTTGGAGCAGGGATGTTGAACACTTTCCCTACACTATGGCTCTTACAATTCCATCTGGTTCCTCAAAGCATAAACGTAGGTGCATAGAATCTACATCTTCTGATAAAGAATCTACTGAATTTGTTGAATCATGGCCTAGGTTCATTGTTATCACATCTGCAAATGAAAATCCTTTAAAATTGAACCCCTTCGCTATATCCAAGGGCATACAAGGTGTCTGTGGAGAAGTTTAGGATGTAACACGACTCCGTAATGGTTCTCTGTTAGTGGAATGTACACGGATGCAGCAATCGGACAATCTGTTGAAATTAAAACAGTTTGTAAATACACCGGTTGTTGTCTCTGTACACAGAACTCTGAATTCCTCCTGAGGCTTAGTACGAGACAGGGCTCATTGTCTTTCTGACATGAGTGAGGAGGACATTGTGACTGAATTAAAGAATCAAGGGGTAGTCGCTGTTAAGCGATTTTCAAAAAAGAAAGAGGATGGAACAGTTATTACACTGAACACATACTTGTTTACTTTTGCACTTTCGGCTCTTCCGAAGTGCATAAAGGCTGGCTACTTTAACATTGGAGTGGAGGTGTATGTGCCAACTGCACTCCGATGTTTCAAATGTCAAAGGATTGGTCATGGAGCCAAGTTCTGCCGCAATCATACGGTGTGCTCTTCTAAAGTCACTCAGACTGCGTCTGGATCTCAGACGGAAATTCAGACTGAAAATACATCTGAAACATCAGCTTCACAACCAGCCACAGACAAGTCTAAGAAAATGAAAGGAAAAAGAATCGACGGAGACAAGCCCCCTGTTCCTTTACCCTTGCAGGTTCCTCTAGAGAACCAATTTGGGCCTCTGGACATGGAGGTCACACTGTCCTCTCAGGACAGGCGGAGGAGTTCATCTTCCTCGCATTCCCGAGAAAGATCTCCGATTGAGGCACCATGATTCAATTGTCCACTATAATGCAATGGAATTGCAGAGGACTCAAAAATAACTTCAACAAGATACAATTATTATTACAAGATATCCAACCGTCAGCAAAATGTCTTCAAGAGACATATCTCAAAGATACAGATAACTTTAATCATAGGCGATACAGTGATTACCACTCCTTCTCTCCTCTCCTCCAGGAGAAAAAGCAACAGGAGGTGCTTCTATCTTGGTACGGCAGGAGATAATACATAGCCCCGTCCAACTTACTACAAATCTGCAAACTGTAGCTGTCCGTCTTACTCTGCACATTGCATTGACTTTGTGCAGTTTGTATATACCTCCTTCGTCTACTATTCAACAATTTGATCTTCAGAATTTGTACGATCAGCTTCCAAAGCTATGTATTATCATGGGTGATCTGAACGGACACAACCCGCTTTGGGGAAGTATCCATACAAATAATAAAGGTAAAACTCTTGAGGAATTTATTTCAGACAATAATCTTTGTATATTTAACGATGACACAAGCACATATCTACATCCAGCAACTGGAACATATTCTGTCCTAGATCTGGCACTCACTGATTCCTCCGTATCATGAATATAATGAATTTGAATGGTTGGTACATGATGACCTATGCGGGAGTGATCACTTCCCCACTATGTACTAGTCAATTAAAACATGACATTTTTGCCAACAACAAAGATCCTTTACTGTTATTTTCTGATATACTAAATAACATTGCTGACCAAACTATACCAAAGTCCTCTGCAATTCCACACATTCGTAAGCCATGGTTCACCAATGAATGTAAACAGGCCAGAAAGAGTAGGAAGAAAGCAGAAAAGTATTTTCGCCGACATCCTACTGTACATAATTTAGACAAAGTAAACATTTCAAATGCCAAGGCTAGACGTGCTTTTAAACAAAATAAGCGTCAGTCTTGGAGAAATTATGTTTCAGTCTTGGTAAAATAAATTCACGCACACCTATGTCAAAGGTGTGGAACATGATTCAAAGAATAAAGGGCAAAGGTTCCAAGTCTACTGTTCACCATCTGAAGGACGGTGATAATTTACCTAACTAATAAATCTGACATTGTCAATAAACTTGGTGAAACTCTCGCCAAGCATTCATCTTCATTAAATTATGTCCCTGAGTTTCCAAAGTTTCAGAAACATCAGGAGAAGAAAAGATTAAATTTTAACTCAGACAATGGTGAAGATTAGAATGAACTGTTTTCACTACATGAGCTAAATACTGCCCTTGAGCAAGCTCATGATACAGCAACAGGAGCTGATAACATTCACTATCAGCTCTTGAAGCATTTACCGAAACCATGTTTGGAAACACTTCTAAATATTTTTGATTCAATATGGACTTCAGGGAATTTCCCAACTTCTTGGCGTCATGCCATTGTTGTCCCAATACCAAAGCCTGGTCGGGATCATACTGATCCATCAAATTACAGACCAATCTCTTTAACGAGTTGTGTTTGTAAAACCATGGAACGAATGGTAAACAATAGATTAACATCATCATGAAACCAATCACCTTATTACAAATATTCAATGTGGTTTCAGGAAAAATCGTAGTACCATTGATCATTTGGTACGTTTAGAATCCTTTGTTAAAAAATGCAGTTGTAACTAAACAACATGCTGTATCAATTTTCTTTGATCTTGAGAAAGCTTATGATACGACCTGGAAGCATGGCATTTTAAAGGATTTACATGATGTTGGTTTGAGAGGCCGTTTGCCTCTTTTTATATCAAAGTTTTTAAAAGACAGGCAATTTCAAGTCCGAGTTGGTTCAACCCTGTCTGATCATTACAATCAGGATCAGGGTGTCCCTCAAGGCAGTATTTTGTCTGTTACACTCTTTAGCATCAAGATGAATAGTTTATCCAAGGTTTTTAATGATTCAATTGATGGATCACTATTTGTGGATGATTTTAACATTTCTTGTCGTGGTAAAAATATGCATACTATTGAACGGCAACTGCAGTTATGTTTGAACAAAATCAATAAATGGTGTCTTAAAAACGTGTTTAAATTTTCTAAATCCAAAACTAATTGTATACATTTTTGTTGAAAATACAAACCGCATAAAGACCCTGAACTATTTTTAAATGGCACCCCTATCAAAGTGGTCAAGGAGGCCAAATTCTTGGGTCTTATTTTCGATTCCCATTTAACTTTTCTGCTACATATTAAATCCCTTAAAGCTAAATGCCTGAAGGCACTCGATTTGTTAAAGGTTGTCTCCAATTCAAAGTGGGGAGGGAATCAAACTACCCTGCTTCACTTGTATAGATCATTGGTGCGATCTAAACTTGATTATGGCTCCATCGTATATGGCGGAGCTTGCAACAGCAACCTTAAACAACTTGATTCTATCAACCACCAAGGTCTAAGACTTTGTCTTGGATCATTTAGAACTTCTCCAGTTGATAGTCTCTACGTGGAGGCAGATGAGCCTTCTCTTACCCAACGCCGTATAAAATTATCTTTACAATATATTACCAAACTCTATTCTAACGAGTCTAACCCTGCATTTAAAGGTGTCTTCAATCCTCTTTATAAGGATTTGTATAACAAAAAGTCGTGTCTTGTTCCATCTCTTGGGCACAGAATTAAACCCTTCATTTCTGCTGCCGGCATTGAGCTGCAAAATATAGCTCCTTCCCGTCTTCTTTTTATTCCTCCTTGGCAACTGGTGAGTCCTGAAGTTGACCTAACTTTGACAAAGTTTAAAAAATCTGAAACTAATGAATTACAGTATAAACAAGAATATAATCAATTAAAAAGAAAATATTACACATACAAATTCTTATTTACAGATGGGTCTAAGGATGGTGGCGCAGTGGCATGTACCACTGTCATTGGATCCCGAACAATATCTTCTCGACTACCAAATAACAGCTCTATTTTCACAGCAGAAGCTAACGCCATATTAACAGCTCTTAAGTATATTAATAAGCACCGTAAATATGAGCAATACATCATCTTTTCCGATTCCCTTTCTTGTCTTCAGGCTCTTAAAAATATTTCTTGTAAACATCCACTTTTATTAGAAATTATTGAATTGTATAATGAGCTTGCTACTGGCCAATGTGACATCGTCCTTTGTTGGTTACCCAGCCACGTTGTCATTTCTGGGAATACAATGGCCGATCTTGCTGCTAAGGCAGCACTTAACAAATCTGTGACACCACTTATTCCATATTCTGATTACAAAGCTGGCATGAGAATTTACATCCGCGATCTGATGCAGAAGAAGTGGGACACTCAAGTAGGTATTAATAAATTACATGAAATAAAACCCTATATTGTTTACACCTACTTGGGTTGTCAGTCCAGATTTGAAGAGGTCATCATGCGACGATGTCGTATTGGCCATACAAGGTACACTCACAATTATTTGTTAAAAGGTGAAGATCCTCCGTTTTGTATCCCTTGTGATGAGAGAGTCACAGTCAAGCATCTGTGTTGAATTCTCCATCATAAGGGATAAATACTTCAATGTGAAAACAGTTAAGGATCTTTTTAACACTGTTAATTTTCATTTAATTATTGGCTTTTAAAAAGAAATTGATTTAATGAATGAATTTTGAATAATATGTTCTGTACATATATGGATTTTAATTATTGGTAGATTTGATTAGTAACTTGTTAGTGGCAGTGCCCTCAAAGGGGGTTGAAGTAGCGTAAAATGATTGTCCTCCTGAGAGGGTACGTAAGTCCCAAAACATTTGGGAAAGTAAATTTAAACCTACTACTCTTTTAATCGTAGAATATACGTTCGTTTGATTTTTGGCTAGATTATCCGGAAAAACCGAAGTATACTGAGTCAAAAAAGAAACTTCACAAAATGTAATTTGAAACATAATGAATAATTTTTGTCTGATGATACATCTATGTATCCGAAATGGGATCCCTATCTTTCGACCCACTCAAACCCATCCATTCGTCGTGCAAATGACGTTAGTGCCAAATCAGGTTTTACACCTGCAGTCGATCACGTGATCTTCGCATCGAAGTTTTCTTCATATGCACGTGTTTGCATTGGCCTCCAGAATTGAAAAAACACTTTTAAACCACAGTTCTAACGGTACTTGAAATGCCACGATTGTCAAATGTGCAACGTGAACGTGCCGTTGGCATGTTGCAAGCGGGAAGATCAGTTATTGACGTCGCAAGAGCAATGGGATGCATCCGTCGTACTGTGTATGAATTGCGAGGTCGTCTACAACAAACTGGCACCACTTCTGATCGCCCAAGGTCGGGTCGTCCACGTGTGACGTCACGAGCAGAAGACCGTCAAATCGTCCTACGTCACCTACGTGACAGATTTCTGCAGGCTACACGAACCAGGGCTGAGATGTTTAGTGGTCGACTGTCTTCACAGACCATTCGAAATCGGTTGCGGGCTGCCAATCTCAATTCTCGACGTCCATATCAAAATAATATTGACGCCGTTTCATCAACGTCAACGTCTGCTGTGGGCCCAACGTCACCTTCGATGGACCCAGAGAGATTGGAATCGAGTCGTCTTTAGCGATGAATCCAGGTTTACCCTCAGATTCGCGGACGGCAGGCATAGAGTCTGGAGACGACGTCGTGAACGTATGCCCAATGTTGCGTACAGGAAGTCGACAGATTCGGGGGCGGAAGTTGCATGGTGTGGGGTGCTTTCTGTGGGAACAACCGTTCCCGAGTTTTGGTCATCCGTGGAAACCTCACAGCTGCTTCTTACCGCAACCAGGTGCTCACCCCTGAACTCGTTCCTTTCATGGTGGCTCATGGCCCAGGTCTACAGTTCCAGCATGATAATGCTCGGCCGCATACCGCGATGTTGACACGAAATTTCCGTCAAAATGCTGGAATCAACGTCATGGACTGGCCATCGAGGTCCCCTGACCTTAATCCAATAGAGCACGTTTGGGATGCACTTGGGAGAAGGCTTCGTGGTCTTAGGAACCAACCTCAGAATTTGCAGGAACATGGCGCTGCCTTGCAAGAGCAATGGCGCAGAATCCCCAAACACGTGTTCACAAGCATCAGGCAGTCGATGAGGAGACAGTGTTTGGCAGTGGTGAATGCGCGGGGCGGCCATACACGATATTGAACTGAAAAATTTCGCATTTTTGTTCTTGTGACTACCCATGTTTTGGAACGGCGGTGTAGCCTAATGGAACTGATTATGGCACTGTCAGTGTATCGAGTACATCACACAGATCTCAGCAATGAAATAATAACAATTTAACCATCTTACCATCTCTTGTTCTTTTATAGTGCCCTGAGGCACCCGTGAAGAGCCACCTCCTCGTGGGGGTGCTGGGTAACGCTAAGCGCTCTTCGACCCCCCGTTGTGGACCCGGGGGTATATTTGGTCCACCAACCTGTTGGCCGTGGGTTGCGCCCCTGTGTCGGTGGAGGAAGGGAGTCTGGTCGTTGAGGGCACTGGTTCAAGGAACAGTGTTCCTGTGCCCAACACACCACTTCGCCCCTAACTTCACCTAGACGGGTGGTTGAATGGGCCCGGTTCAACCAATCGGCTGGTCATGCCGAGCCCTGGGCACCTAATTTTCATTGCTCTGTCATTTTTTGGCTTGGTTGTTTTGGAATAATTATTGACCTGTGTGTTTTTTGTATACATAATGTGTTACATGGATCTTTAAAATTGAACAAATTTGCCTAGATGCTGGTGCCAGAAGGCGATGGCTCATGGGCCAAACTGGTAGAACTTACTACTGGTGTATATCATCCTTATATCCCTGGTATCTGTCTGTTGGACACCCACAGGCGTTAGATACTGCCCCTTGTTGGCACTCGGTTGCGGATGTGGAGTAAGGATTATGAACCTTTAATCACACAAACATGGCTTTCCAAACTCCCCTTAAAAAACCCAAACGTACGCTTGAAAATGATCCAGAGACGGACGATATCGAACTGATTTCGAAATCAGTTGAACACTGGCCTCGATTTTTGGTGATGGAAACACCTGACAAAGCCCCTATCAAACTTAACCCCTTTTGCTGTTGCTACGGGCATTCCAGGAATCGCGGGTGATGTTAAAAACATCAAACGGTTGAGAACTGGATCAATTCTCATTGAATGTGCCAAACGACAACAAGCATCAAACTTGTTGTCAATTTGATGAATTTGTCGGAGTCCCTGTCAGTGTATCTCCTCACAGATCTCTCAATACTAGCAGAGGAATTATTAGAGATCGGGATAGATTATTCAATGATATGTCAGAACTGGATATTGTTTCTGAAATGAGGGACCAAGGTGTTACATTTGTGAAAAGGTTCACCAGGCGTCAATGTACTGAAACAATCAACACAAATACGTACCTGTTTTCTTATTCATCTCCCACTGCACCAAAATCAGTCAGAGCAGGATACTGTAAAATAGATGTTGACCTATATATCCCTAACCCACTGAGGTGTTTTAAATGTCAGAAATTTCGGCATGGTGTCAATTCCTGTAAAAACAATATAACCTGTGCACATTGTAGTGGAACCACTCATGTCACTGAAGACTGTAGCAGTGATTTTAAAAAGTGTAAGAACTGTTCTGGTTGTCACTCTTCATCCAGTCAATCTTGTCCAGTTTGGAAAAGAGAAATGGAAATCAGTAAAATAAAATGCACAAAAAAATCACGTACACAGAGGCAAAGAAACTTGTACCAAATAATGAGCAGATTGATACTTATGCATGTGTGACCAAAGGACACACAGTATCAAAAAGGACAGTATCAATTCAGTGTCAGACTTATTTGACGTGGGTGAATTATATCAACCCTAAGCCCATCATAACATCTGAATCTGCTACGCAAACTGCTGATCAAATTCCAGCTATAGAGACCACTGACGTTTTACCCTCTTTGACAACAAAATCACTATCACAGTCAGGTTTACATCATGAAACTCAGTTGTTGGCGATCTATGGCCCATTTTTATATTGTGTTGTCCCCTATAGTTAAAATGTTTTAGATTCAATTACTAGTTTTACATATATATCTGTGATACTCTAGTTGTTTTACTGTCCTTTGTCGGCAGGTTTTATAATCTCTCTATATATTCTATTTCAATGTCAAGTGTTCTCGTCACGATATGGCTGAAATATTGCCGATGTGACGTTAAATAATAACTCACTCACTCACTCACTCACTCACTCATCATGAACCATCACAAAAGGCACCTTCTGGAAAAGGTCAAACTGTTAAAGCAAGTTCTAAAACAGACTCAACGTCTTCTCGTACTAATCAAAATGGTAGACAATCTAAAGGTTCAGATGACCCCATCAAACTGTACAATAAGTATGGATCATTAGAAGAGATGGATGTCTCAGAAAACATCCACCGTAGAACTAAAAGTTCTTCCCCTAAAAGAAAAGGGCGAGGTAGTTCTCCAATCAATCCGCCTAAGAAATGAATCATTCCCAAACACTGATTCAATGGAATTGTAGAGAATTTAGGACAAATTTAAATGATTTACAGTTACTGGACCAGGAACTGAAACCTTCAGCGTTTTGCCTTCAGGAAACGTATTTGAAGGAGACAGATACAATTAATTTACGTCACTACAGCTCGTACCATTGTTTTTCTCCCCCTGGGGTAAGGGCTACTGGAGGATCATCTATTTTAGTGAGGGAGGGAGTGATCCACAGCCCCGTCTCGCTGAATGTCAACCTCCAAGCTGTTGCTGTGAGAATTACATTGCACATTGTGTTTACATTGTGCTCTTTGTACATCCCACCTTCATCAACTGTTCACCTTACGGATCTGCAAGCTCTCTATGATCAACTCCATAAACCCTGTTTAATCATGGGCAATTAAAATAGCCACAACCCATTCTGGGGTGGAACTAATCCAAACACCCAAGGTAAATTACTGGAGGATTTCATTTCAAATAATGACTTATGCAGTTATAATGACGGTGCCGATACTTATTTACATCCTGGCACAGGAACATATTCAGCTCTTGATTTATCTATTTCTGACTCGAACCTATTGAGTGAATTCGAATGGTCACTCCACGACGACCTTTGTGGAAGTGACCATTTCCCAACAATACTAAAACCTGTGAATCCATCTGACGTTCCGCCATCATCAAGATGGAATTTTAAAAAGGCTAACCGGCATTTAAATGAATTTTTCTGTGCTGACAGACTCAAGCCTGAACTTTTTATTGATATTCCTGATGCCATACAATGTTTTTCTGGTGAACTCAATAGCAAAGCTGACGAGTGTATCCCAAAGTCTTCTGCAACTCCCCACGTACGAAAACCATGGTTTAACGACGAATGCAAACAGGCAAGGAAGAAAGCTGAGCATTATTTCCGTCGCAATCCTATGGTCCACAATTTAGACAAATTTAGAATTTTAAACGCTAAAGCACGACGTACTTTCAAGCAAAATAAACGCCACTCTTGGCGAAACTATGTCTCAAAAGTCAATTCGCGCACACCTATATCAAAGGTGTGGAATATGATCCAGAAAATCAAGGGTAAGGGCTCTAAATCTAGCATTCACCATCTCAAAGATGGGAATCAGTTATTGACTGATAAATCAGATATTGCAAATAAACTTGGTGAGAAGTTGGCCAAACATTCTTCCTCATCTAATTATGTACCTGAATTCCAAAAATATCAAAAACAGCAAGAAAAGAAATCTCTTAATTTCAATTCAGACAATGGGGAAGACTACAATGAAACCTTTTCGATACATGAGCTACATACTGCTCTTGACCAGGCTCATGATACTGCTTCAGGGGCTGATAAGATACATTATCAACTCCTGAAGCACTTACCTGAATCATGTTTAGAGACGCTCTTATCTATTTTTGATGACATTTGGACATCTGGAAATTTACCTTCATCGTGGTGGGATGCTATTTTTGTTCCCATACCTAAACCTGGACGTGATCATACTGATCCCTCTAATTTTAGATCAATTTCACTGAATAACTGCGTTTGCAAAACCATGGAACGTATGATCAACAATGGACTTGTTTGGTACTTGGAAACCTATAACCTTATAACTAATATACAAAGTGGTTTCCGTAAAAACCGTAGTACCATCGATCATTTAGTACGTTTAGAGTCTTTTGTGAAAAATGCCATAATTAATAAACAACATGCAGTGTCGATCTTTTTCGATTTAGAAAAAGCATACGACACGACATGGAAACATGGGGTTTTAAAAGATTTACATGACTTTGGATTACGAGGCCGTTTGCCTCAATTTACATCCAACTTTTTAAATAACAGGCAATTTCAAGTCTGAGTTGGTTCAACCCTGTCTGACCATTACAATCAGGATCAGGGTGTCCCGCAAGGCAGTATTTTGTCTGTCCCTTTTTTTAGTATCAAGATATACAGTTTATCAAAGGTTTTAAACGATTCAATTGATGGATCACTTTTTGTGGATGATTTTAATATTTCTTGTCGTGGTAAAAATATGCATACTATTGCGCGGCAATTGCAGTTGTGTTTAAATAAAATAAATAAATGGTGTCTTGAAAACGGCTTTAAATCTTCCAAGTCCAAAACTAATTGTCTACACTTTTGTAGAAAATATAAGCCGCATAAAGACCCAAAACTATCTTTAAATGGCACTCCCATTAAAGTTGTTAAGGAGGCCAAATTATTGGGTCTCATTTTCGACTCCCATTTAACTTTTTTGCCGCATATTAAATCACTTAAAGCCAAATGCCTGAAGGCACTCGATTTGTTGAAAGTTGTTTCCAACTCAAAGTGGGGAGGGGATCAAGCTACCGTCCTCCACCTATATCGATCATTGGTCCGTTCGAAACTTGATTATGGTTCCATCGTATATGGTGGAGCCTTCAAAAGCAACCTAAAACTACTTGATTCTGTCCACCACCAAGGCCTAAGACTTTGCCGTGGGTCCTTTAGAACCTCTTCTATTGATAGTCTATATGTTGAAGCAGATGAGCCTTCTCCTACACAACGTCGTATAAAATTATCTTTACAATACATTACTAAACTATATTCTAGCGCGTCTAGCCTTGCATTTAACTGTGTCTTTTATCTCTTCTATGAGGATTTATACAACAAAAAACCTTCTCTTGTTCCGCCTCTTGGGCACAGAATTAAGCCCTTCATTTCTGCTGCCGGCATTGAGCTGGAAAATATAGCTCCTTCCCGTCTTCTTTCTTCTCCTCCTTGGCAACTGGTGAGGCCTGAAGTTGACCTTACTCTGACAAAGTTTAAGAAATCTGTAACTAATGAATTACAATATAAACAAGAATATAATCAATTAAAAAATAAATATAATACTTATAAATCCTTATTTACAGATGGGTCCAAGGATGATGGCGCGGTGGCATGTGCCACTGTCATTGGATCCCGAACAATATATTCTCGACTACCAAATAACAGCTCTATTTTCACAGCAGAAGCTAACGCCATATTAACAGCTCTTAAGTATATTAATAAACACCGTAAATATGAGCAATACATCATCTTTTCCGATTCTCTTTCTTGACTTCAGGCTATTAAAAATCTTTCTTGTAAACATCCACTTTTATTAGAAATTATTGAATTGTATAATGAGCTTGCTACTGGCCAATGCGACATCGTCTTTTGTTGGTTACCCAGCCACGTTGGCATTTCTGGTAACACAATGGCTGATCTTGCTGCTAAGGCAGCACTCAACAAATCTGTGACACCATTTCTGATCCCATACTCTGGTTACAAAGCTGTTATAAGATCTTATATCCGTGATCTGATGCAAAAGAAGTGGGACACTCAAGTAGGTATCAATAAATTACATGAAATAAAACCCTATTTCGGTTACACTTACTTGGGTTGTCAGTCCAGATTTGAAGAGGTCATCATACGACGATGTCGTATTGGCCACACAAGATATACGCATGAGTACCTATTAAAAGGTGAGGATCCTCCGTTTTGTATCCCTTGTGATGAACGAATCACGGTCTTGCTTGACTGTGTTGAGTACTCCATCACAAGGGATATCTATTTCAAATCCCGAACTATGAAGGATCTTTTTACTAATATAAGTCCTCATTTAATTATTGCTTTTTTAAAAGAATTAAATTTGTTAACAGATTTGTAAATAGCTAAATATTTTATGATTGGAAGTTTAAATTAGTAACACAGATTGTTAGTGGCTGTATCCTCGAGGGGGGTTAAAGTACTGTAAAATTATTGTCCTCCTGAGAGTGTACGTAAGTCCCAAAACATTCAAAGTAAATTTCAACTTTCCATTCTTTAATCGTAGAATATGTGTAATTTTAATGTATGGCTAGATATATGTCAATTGCTAACAGCTGAGGGGATGATGTAAATCTAGCTAGGGCCCATGCAGGAAGTAAATGTACTGTAAGTCCCCATGGTCCCTAGTGTGGTGATCTACCTTCAGTTGTTGGCAGTCTATAGCCTGTTTTTATATTGTATTGTCATTTATAGTTCCAATATTTTAGATTTAATTGCTAGTTTTAAATGGATATCTGTGATAAACTTGTAGTTTTACTGTTCTTCGTCAACAGGTTTTTTAATGTCTTACTTTATTGATCTATAATATAATTATAAACTGTTCTCGTCACGATATGGCTGAAATATTGCCGATGTGACGATAAATATTAACTCACTCACTCACTCACTATAGTGCCCTGAAGAAAGAATGTGAAGTTTCTTTTTGACTCAGTATACTATCGATCATTGAGTACGATTAGAATCCTATGTTAAAAATGCTATAGTAAATAAACAACACGTAGTATAAATTTTCTTCGATCTGGAGAAACGGTTTTAAATTTTCTATATCCAAAACAAATTGTATACTTTTCTGTAGAAAATAATAAACCGCACAAAGACTCTGAACTATTTCTAAATGGCATTCCC
Source organism: Haliotis rubra (assembly GCF_003918875.1). NCBI lineage: Eukaryota > Metazoa > Mollusca > Gastropoda > Lepetellida > Haliotidae > Haliotis > Haliotis rubra. The sequence continues at coordinate 19,229 of NW_025765230.1, read as the reverse complement.
ATGAAGGTTGTCAAAGAGGCCAAGTTCTTGGGACTTATTTTTGACTCTCATCTGACTTTCTTACCACATAGTAAATACCGAAAGAATAAATGCCTGAAGGCACTTGACTTGTTGAAAGTCGTGTCTAACTCAAAGTGGGGAGGGGATCAAGCTACCCTACTACATCTATATCGATCATTGGTTCGCTCGAAACTTGATTATGGCTCCATCGTATATGGTGGAGCCTGCAAAAGCAACCTTAAAATTCTTGATTTTGTCCACCACCAAGGTCTAAGACTTTGTCTTGGATCCTTTAAAACATCTCCTGTTGACAGTCTCTACGTGGAGGCATATGAGCCATCACTTCCACAATGCCGTAAAAAATTATCTTTACAATATACTACAAAACTATACTCTAACAAATCTAACCTCGAATTTAATTGTGTCTTCGATCCCCTATATGAGGATTGATACAATAAGAAAACTTTTCTTGTTCCGCCTCTTGGGCTCAGAATTTAACATTTCTTTTCTGCTGCCGACATTGAGCTGGACAATATATCTCCTTCCCGTCTTCTTTCTTCTCCTCCTTGGCAATTGGTTAGGCCCCAAGTTGACCTAACATTGACCACGTTTACAAAATCAGAAACTAATGAATTACAGTATAAACAAGAATTTAGTCAATTAAGAAATAAACATAATATATACAAATCCTTATTTACAGATGGGTCCAAGGATGGTGGCGCAGTAGCTTGTGCCTCTGTCATTGGATCCCGAACAATATCTTCTCGACTACCAAGTAACACCTCTATTTTCACAGCGGAAGCTAATGCGATATTCACAGCTCTTAAATATAGTAATAAACACTGTAAATATCAACAATACATAATCTTTTTCCGATTCCCTTTCGTGTCTTCAGGCTATTAAAAATCTTTCTTGTAAACATCCACTTATATTAGAAATTATTGAATTGTATAATGAGCTTGCTACTGGCCAATGTGACATCGTCCTTTGTTGGTTACCCAGCCACGTTGTCATTTCTGGGAATACAACGGCTGATCTTGCTGCTAAGGCAGCACTCAATAAATCCGTGACACCACTTCTTTTTCCATACTCTGATTACAAAGCTAGCATTAGAACCTACATCCGTGATCTGATGCAAAAGAAGTGGGACACACAAGTAGGTATTAAATATTACATGAAATGAAACCCTATGTCGGTTACACTTACTTGGGTTGTCAGTCCGGATTTGAAGAGGTCATCATACGACGATGTCGTATTGGCCATACAAGATATACTCATGCATACCTATTGAAAGGTGATGATCCTCCGTTTTGTTTCCCTTGTGATGAGTGAACCACGGTCAAGCATGTCCTGCTTGACGGTGTTGAATTCTCAATCATAAGGGATAAATATTTCAATATCAAAACTGTAAAGGACCTTTTTAATAAAGTTACTAATCATTTAATCATTGGTTTTTTAAAAGAAATTGACTTGTCAAATGAATTTTGATATATGTTTTGTAAATAGATGAGGTTTTATAATTGGTAGTTCAGATTTTCAACTTAGATGGTTAGTGGATGTATCCTCAAAGGGGGTTGAAGTAGCGTAAAGTTATTGTCCTCCTGAGAGGGTACGTAAGACCCAACACATTTAAAGTAAATTTAAATCTTCCACTTTTTTAATCGTAGAATATGTGTACTTTTAATTTATGGCTAGATTTGTCTTCAGTCACCAATGGCTGAAGGGATGGTGTAAATCCAGTTAGGGTCCATGCAGGTAGCAAAGGTACTGTAAGTCCCCATGGTCCCTGGTATGGTGATCTGCCTTCAGTTGTTGGTGATCTATATCCCGTTTTTATTTTGTACTGTCTATAGTGATTTCATTTTACGTTAGCGTACTAGTTTTAAATATATATAGCTGTGATGTTTTAGTATTTTTACTGTCCTTCGAGGCAGGTATTTATGTTCTAACCTGATTGATTTTCATATTGATATAAACTAGATTGTTCTCGTGACGATATGGCTGAAATATTGCCGATGTGACGCTAAATAATAACTCACTCACTCACTCACTCACTCATCTAGATTTAACGCCGACAAGCTACGTTATCATATGAACATACATACACAGATTGAATAATACATATTCCTTGAAACAAAGAGTCACGCGATGGGACTTGATCAAATGTCCCGAATAGAACGTTTGGTATCTCAAATGTTCAATTTAGTGGCTGATCATTTGTTACCTATGACCAATTGTGTGATGAGTTACCTGTTGCAGAGGAAGGGACAGGTGATGGGGCGTGGACGACATTTCTGAAAGCACGTTTGGTCATTCAACAGCTTGGATAGAGATTAATTATTGGCTGTATCGTTTAACCAGTCGATATGCTGGGTTCCGGTTGTATCAACTCAAGCTATCATGTAACAGTTTGTGTATTGTAAACAAACACACGGGTAACGATGTATGAAATATACACATAAGACAAATAGGCGTAGATAGAAACTTTGGCGACTTTATTTGCCCTCAGAGATCGAACACACATTTGTTAGTGTTTTCCCGATAAGTAAACCAATAACGATATAAATCCAACCATTGAGTAGAGATAGTATTATTTTCATATATTTTTTGAGTACACAACTAGTACATAAAACGTAATGGTTTGCTGTACAGGTAAATACAATTTTCACCTTGGAACAAATGAATATCCAAATTACAGTACGTGTATATAGAATTCAAAAAGTGACTCGATACTGCATTAATATAATGTATAAATTGCATTTGAATCCCCCTAAATATTTATGAAGATGGGCGTGCCTATATTTATACTGAACTCAAACGAGGTTCATTAGATTACATATGTGCGTGTAGGCAGAAACATTACAGAGAGGGGCGTGACTCCAAAGAAGAGCAGGTTGTCCAATGATATAACAGCGCATCTGTTTATTTTACACTTGTCACGGGACAAACCTTTCAACAAGGGCGTAACTACATATGCATTCTACCGGAGGCTGTTATTTCAAGGTCGAAAGAGGTGTTAAATCATCTCATTACTGTAATCTGATTGATTGATTATCCGCATGTGTACAAATACCGTAACTGATATACTGTCCTGCCTTTATTGGCGATTGGTCATTAAAGACTCGTTCATACACGTGATGATTGCACCGGATCAGATAATTACAGAGTAAGTGGGTGTGTGTGTTATTATTTAACGTCACATCGGCAATATTTCAGCCATATCGTGACGAGAACATATGTGACATTGAAATGGAATATATGTATATTATAAAAACCTGTCGACGAAGGACAGTAAAACAACTAGAATATAACAATTACAACTAAAACTAGTATGGAAAGTTAAAACTGGAAGCACTATTTGGACAGTACAATATAAAAACAGGCTATAGATCGCCAACAACTTAAGGTAGATCACCCTACTAGGGACCATGGAAATAAATACAGAGATCAAATACATAGTTTTTGCACAATGCTCATGTAAATTGCATGGGAATCTGACCATTCAAGTCAACCTGAAACTTTCAACAGCTTGAACAACAAGAGTCATCAGACCATGACAAAAAAAAAACCCGGCCGCCAACAATTTGGAAGAACGAATCATCTGGCAGTTACTTAAAGTCCAACTTAATTTTTCCATGGAAATCATAAAAAATGTAATACATGTGTAAATATCAAAGGCACTACTTCAAGATCTGTTTGATATATCTACCAAGTTTTGTTCCGGAAACGAAGCCCACCCCTCCCTTTAAGACTAAGTCCAAAACGTTTCCATGGAAACCGAGAAAAATATAAATGACAGAAACCTGTAAATAGCAAACGGCACTACCTTAGGTTCTGTTTAAAACTACCAATTTTTGCTGAAAAATATTGAACGGTTTTTGAGTTATGCTCCAGAAACAAAATGATTATGGCTGGATGGACGGACTGACAGACGGACAAGGCGTCGAATATATTCCCCCTGGCATGTAATGTCCGTTTTAAGCATTACTACTAAATGCTTGAAATACCTTTGTATGATCTACATGTAATAGCTTATGATATTACTTCTGTCTGGTCTACATGTAATATAGCTTATGATATTACTTCTGTCTATGTCTAAGAATTGTTTGAATTGCCAACTGTGTTTTGTAACAAATACGGTTAAAGATTCCAGTGTAATAACACTGACATGTATATATTCTTTTTTTCGTTTGAATTATTTGTATATCCTTGACATTTCGTATATTGTTTCGTATTTATTAGGTAGTGGGAAAAAATATAATCTTCAGTAACCTCTAAACCATTACATCTAATTCAACCACTGTGCAGAAACAGTATTTTAGTATCCATTCCAAATGGAGAGGGCACCCGTGAAGAGCCACCTCCTTGTGGTGGGTGCTGGGTAACGCTAAGCGCTCTTCGACCCCCCGTTGTGGACCCGGGGGGATATTTGGTCCACCAACCCGTTTGCCGTGGGTTGCGCCCCTGTGTCGGTGGAGGACGGGAGGCTGGTGGTTGAGGGCACTGGTTCCAGGAACAGTGTTCCTTTGCCCAACACACCACTACGGCCCTTACTTCACCTAGACGGGTGGTTGAACTGGCCCGGTTCAATCAATCGGCTGGTCACGCCAAGCCCTGTGCATGGTTACTATTTTTGCACATTTTTAGTATTGGGTATTTGGTCGTTTACACTTTCAGTGTATAAATTATGAATGTATCTAATTGCCTAGAGTCCCATGCCAGAAGGCGGTGGCTCATGGGCCAATCTGGTTATATAGACCTCTGAATTCCGTGTTCTTTAGAACAGCGTCATGGGCCGAACCAGCCTGGCACTTATTCTTTAAGATATCATGGCTTTTCAAGTCTGTATTTTCTGGAGTATGGCATCCCTGTAACCCCTGGTATTGTTGTCTGGTATCCACTCCAATACCGTCCTTGTTGACACTCGATGGCGGGTGGGGGGCAGGGCTGCTGAATTATATTATTACACCATGCCTAACCCCACTCAATCCACTGGTTCTTCTAAAACGAGCAAACGTCGTCACATGTCCTCTTCATCCGACGAAGAGATATCTTCTTTCATTAAAGATTCCTGGCCAAGGTTTTTGGTCATTGACAGTTCTGATGGCAACCCTTTAAGGATCAACCTTTTGCCATCTCCAAGGGTATTCAAGGTATCTGCGGAGAGGTTAGAAACGTCACTCGTCTACGAAATGGTTCTCTTTAATTGAATGTTTGCGTAGGCAACAGTCTGTCAATCTTCTGGGTTTAAAGCAGTTTGTAAACAACCAGGTAGTTGTTTCTGTTCATAAAACTCTCAACACATGTAGAGGTATTATCAGAGACAGGGCCCGCTGTCTGTCCGATATGACAGAAGATGAGATTGTAGCAGAACTGACAGACCAGGGTGTTACTTCTGTTAAACGTTTTAACAGGAAACAAGAGTCAACTTTGTCAAAAACAAATACATATCTGTTCACTTTTGGTTTGACAAGTCTTCCAAAAATTCATAAAAGCTGGTTACTGTATTATCGGAGGGAGGTATATGTACCAAATCCACCCCGGTGTTACAAATGCCAAAATTTGGACATGGTGCGAGATCTTGCACAGGTAAGTCAGTGTGCTCACGCTGTAGTGGGGGCTCATGAAAGCACCGAATGTACTAATGACATGAAGTGTGCCAACTGCAGTGGTGAGCATCTGTCATCATCGACATCTTGTCCAAAATTTGAGTATGAGTGCAAATTCTAAAATTGAAGTGCAATAATAATATTTCATACTTTGAAGCAAAGAAATTGGTTCAGGCTCAGTCAAGACCAGCAACAGGTCTTACCTATTCTGCCACAGTATCTTCTACTGTTCTCTCTACTGTCAAAAAAGCAGCATCCGTTTCAACATCTTGTCAGACTGACATATCTTGGGTGAATGACGCTCAGATAACCTTGGATGACACGACTCAATCATCACAGAAGTGTCAACGCTCATCAGCCTCCCAGACTGAGGAGAACCAACCAGGACAAATATCAGATATTGATTTAACTCCAGATACTCAGGGCGTTGTTAAACTCACAAATAAAGAAAAGAAAAAGTTGAGAAGAAAGACCAGAGCTCTTCATCCTTTAGAAGAGCCTTCTCCCATAACACCTTCTGTGGCGGTTCAAAATCTGTTCGAACCGCTTGACATGGAGATCACTCCTTCACAAACAGGTTGTAGGAGTGGCGCTGCCGTGCGCTCACAATCTCCAGTTGAAGCTCCCTAAACATTTTAATGAACTTAATACAATGGAATTGCAGAGGCCTTAGGAACAATTTTAACGATCTGCAAATATTATCTCAAGATTTTACACCTTAGGCTTTTAGTCTACAAGAGACTTATCTGAAAAGTTCAGATAAATTTGAATTACGTCGGTACAATTCATATCATTCGTTTTCACCCCAAGGTGAAAGAGCCACTGGTGGCGCTTATATTTTGGTTAGACAGGGTGTTATTCATAGCCCTGTCCCTCTTAAAAGCAATCTTCAGGCTGTTGCTGTCCGTCTAACGTTACAGGTAACCTTTACTCTTTGTTCTTTGTACATTTCTCCTTCTTCTGCTCTTCAGCAGTCTGATCTTCAGGATCTATTTGACCAGCTTCCCAAACCCTGTATCATAATGGGTGATCTTAATGGCGATAACCCTTGTGGGAAGTGCCAATATTAACAGTAAAGGAGAATCCTTTGAAGACTTCATGTTTAATAATAATTTATGTCTTTTCAATGATGGATCAGCCACATATTTACATCCTGGTTCTGGAACTTATTCTGCACTTGATCTGTCCCTCACGGACCCAAATATTTATAATGAATTTGACTGGTCGGTACACGATGACCTGTGTGGAAGTGATCATTTCCCCACAATCCTTTCTGCTGAAAAACCCAACCGATGATCCACCAACAACAAGGTGGAATTTTAATAAGGCCAACTGGCCATTATTTCAGACACTGTGTGCTGCCACATTACAGTCCGACCTTTTTGTTAATGTTACAGATCCGATTCAGTTGTTCTCTGATAAACTGAAAACATTGCCGATGAAACTATTCCTAAGGCTTCTGATAAACCACATATTCGAAAACCATGGTTTACTGACAATTGTAAACAAGCTAGAAAGTGTAGGAAAAAGGCAGAGAAATACTTTCGCCGCCACCCTACAGTTCACAATTTAAATAATTTTAAAATAAACAATGCCAAGGCTCGACGTACATTTAAACAAAGTAAACGTCAGTCATGGAAGAACTTTGTATCAAAGATTAATTCCCGTACACCAATGACGAAGGTATGGAACATGGTACAGAGAATCAAGGGCAAAGGTAGAAATTCAAGTGTTCATCATCTCAAAGATGGCCACGATTTAATAACTGATAAAATTGACATTGCAAACAAGTTGGGTGAAACTTTTAGCTAGACATTCTTCTTCATCCAACTACAATCCACAGTTTCAGAAATATAAAGATCATCAAGAAAAATTAAAATTAACTTTCATTCTGATAATGGTGAAGATTATAATGAAGTATTTTCCTACATGAGCTGAATACTGCCTTAACGCAAGCTCATGATACGGCAACAGGTGCTGATAATATCCACTATCAGCTCCTGAAACATTCACCTAATGCTTGTCTTGAAACACTTCTGAACATTTTGATAATATTTGGATGATAGGGCATTTTCCTCCTTCGTGGCGTCATGCCATTGTTGTACCAATATCTAAGCCTGGCTGGATCATACAGATCCATCAAACTACAGACCTATTTCATTAACTAGCTGCGTTTGTAAGACCATGGAACGCATGGTCAATAATAGATTAGTGTGGTTTCTAGAATCCAATAATCTAATTACTAACATTCAATGTGGTTTTCGTAAAAATAGAAGCACTATTGACCATTTGGTTCGACTAGAATCATTTGTTAAAAACTCCATTGTAAATAACCAGCATGCTCTATCAATCTTTTTCGACCTAGAGAAAGCTTATGATATAACATGGAAACATGGTATTTTAAGAGATATACATGACTTTGGTTTGAGAGGCCGTTTGCCTCATTTTATATCACAGTTTTTAGCTGACAGGCAATTTCAAGTGCGTGTTGGATCAACCCTGTCTGACCATTATAATCAGGATCAGGGGGTTCCACAAGGCAGTATTTTGTACTTTGTTTAGCATAAAAATCAATAGTCTTTCAAAAGTATTAAATGACTCAATAGATGGGTTATTGTTTTTGGATGATTTTAACGTTTCATGTCATGGTAAAAATATGCATACCATCGAGAGACAATTACAGATGTGTTTAAATAAAATTCATAAATGGTCACTTGAGAATGGCTTTAAATTTTCACAGATAAAGACCAAATGTATACATTTCTGTCGAAACTATAAGCCTCATTAAGATCCCGAAGTGTACTTGGATGGCTCTCCAATTAACGTTGTAAAGGAAGCCAAGTTTTTGGGACTGATTTTTGACAAGCATTTGACCTTTTTACCACATATTAAGTCTTTGAAGACTAAATGCCTGAAGGCATTAGATCTATTAAAAGTCGTGTCCTATTCAAAGTGGGAAGGGGATCAAACTACTCTCCTTCATTTGTACAGATCACTCATCCGGTCAAAACTTGATTATGGCTCCATTGTAAATGGTGGAGCCTGTAAAAGCAATTTGAAACTACTGGATTCTGTCCATCACCAAGGTCTCCGACTTTGTCTTGGATCTTTCCGAACTGCTCCTATTGATAGTATTTATGTTGAAGCTGACGAGCCTTCTCTCAAGCAACGCCGTATCAAATTGTCTTTGCAGTATATTACTAAACTATCTTCTAATCAGTCGAACCCTGCATATAACTGTGTCTTCCATCCTCTCTATGAGGATCTGTACAACAAAAAGTCTTCTCTTGTTCCGCCTCTTGGGCACAGAATTAAACCATTCATTGCTGCTGCCGGCATTGAGCTGGAAAATATAGCTCCTTCCCGTTTGCTTTCTTCTCCTCCTTGGCAATTGGTGAGGCCAGATGTTGACTTAACATTAACCACATTTAAAAAATCCGAAACTAATGATTTACAGTATAAACAAGAATTTAGTCAATTAAGAAATAAATATAATACATATAAATCCTTATTTACAGATGGATCAAAGGATGGTGGCGCGGTGGCTTGCGCCACTGTCATTGGGTCCAAAACAATATCTTCTCGGCTACCAAATAACAGTTCTATTTTCACAGCAGAAGCTAACGCCATATTAACAGCTCTTAAGTATATAAATAAACACCGTAAATATAAACAATACATCATCTTTTCCGATTCTCTGTCTTGCCTTCAGGCGATTAAAAATCTTTCTTGGAATCATCCACTTTTATTAGAAATTCTTGAATTGTTTAATGAGCTTGCTACTGGCCAATGCGACATCGTCTTTTGTTGGTTACCCAGCCACGTTGGCATTTCTGGGAACACAATGGCTGATATTGCTGCTAAGGCAGCACTCAACAAATCTGTGACACCACTTCTTATTCCATACTCTGATTACAAAGCTAGCATTAGAACATACATTCGTGATCTGATGCAGAAGAAGTGGGACACCCAAGCAGGTATTAATAAATTACATGCAATAAAACCAACTATCGGTTACACTTACTTGGGTTCTCAGTCCAGATTTGAAGAGGTCATCATACGACGATGTCGTATTGGCCACACAGGATATACGCATGAGTACCTATTACAAGGTGATGATCCTCCGTTTTGTATCCCTTGTGATGAACGAATCACGGTCAAGCATATCTTGCTTGACTGTGTTGAGTATTCCATCACAAGGGATATCTATTTCAAATCACGAACGATGAAGGATCTTTTTAATAATATCAGTTCTCATTTAGTTATTGCGTTTTTAAAAGAATTAGATTTGTTGAATGAATTGTAAATAGATAAATATTTTATAATTGGTAGTTTAATTCAGCAGCTGAGATTGTTAGTGGCTGTATCCTCGAGGGGGGTTGAAGCACTGTAAAATTATTGTCCTCCTGCGAGGGTACGTAAGACCCAAAACATTCAAACTAAATTTAAATATACCATTAGTTTTAATCGTAGAATATGTGTTATTTTAACGTATGGTTAATTTGTCAAAACTTGCTGACGGCTGAAGGGATGGTGTAAATCCAGATAGGGTCCATGCAGGAAGCAAATGTACTGTAGGTCCCCATGGTCCCTAGTATGGTGATCTACCTTCAGTTGTTAGCGATCTATAGCCCATTTTTATATTGTGTTGTCCCCCATAGTTAAAATGTTTTAGATTCAATTACTAGTTTTACATATATATCTGTGATAATCTAGTTATTTTACTGTCCTTCGTTGGCAGAATTTTATAATTTCACTTAAATTGTTGATATATTTATAACTTGCTTTAGTCACGATATGGCTGAAATATTGCCGATGTGACTAAAAATCTTAACTCACTCACTCACTCACTCACTCCAAATGAAGAGTACCGGGCACTTACATCTGTAAACACATCTCATTATGCCCTTTCTCGCCGACATGTGTTCATTTACCAAACACTGTATAAGCCTATGATAATGATTAGCAATTGCTATAAAAACACTATCTGATTGACACTAAAGGTAGCATCTCTTGTAAGAAATGCTAATCTTTGTTCATTACTACTAATTTGGGGCTAATTAATGTGTCGCACATATGCGTCTCTCGACCTTAATGAGTCAAACAACAGACTATTCCATGTTAAAGTGGCGTCAACACTGTCTGGTTATTTCCATCAATGTCCCGCAAGGCATGTTAGCCGTAATGTAAACAACCACATTATCTTTGTCCAGGTGTGGATCTGCCAAACCTTGCGTTGAACAAGCCCACAGACCAGATCTCAACATCTGGAGACTATACATCTGACCTGGCTGTTGACGGAGGAAAGAACACCGATGTCCATGCCGGAAGTTGTACTCACACCAGGCATTACAAGCTATCGTCCATACATTGGTGGCAGGTAGATCTTCAACAGATCATCTTGTTCCTAACGGTGTCGGTTACCAACAGGGGAGACTGTTGCCGTAAGTAATTTAAAAAAGAGTTTTCAGCAGAACTTTAAGCTGTAATACCATATGAAACTGAATATATTTGATTCTTTAGGCTTCGTTAATAGACCAACTCTACCAAATCACCATATTCATTGTTTAACAAACGTTACTTTCTTCAGAGCATACATTCCCAATTTGGAACTAGAAACAATTAACCAAGATCCACAGACTTTATATATTCATGTGTAACTCACTGTAGTCAACATTTGGGAATATTATCAAGAAGGAAGTCATTCGTCGGTTGCAAATTTGGAATGAACAGTTTACATTCAGGTGCTACGAATACATGACGCATTTCTGAGTCGTGATAATTTACATATGATGGGGACAAATGTTATATTCGGATTTAAAACTAGTAATTATATCTAAAACAGTTTAACTATTGATGAAACCCTCCAGTACAGAATTTACATCAGTTGGAGACAGCTCTGCATGCTGAGTGGTTGTTACTGACCCGAGAACAGATCCAACGTCTGACTGGAGGCATGAGATGTAGGGTGGAATGTGTCATCCGGGCACGTGGCGGATACACCCGGTACTGCTTAGTCTCACTGAACACGAACTCTAGTGTATTCAAGGAACATTTTCATGTGACAATATCAATGTCAACACCATTTCATTGACTTGCAGCTCCATACTTTTGGGGTTTTTGTTTCGGGGCAAAAACAGTACCTGTGATAGCATATTGCCTTTCTGTCTTGCTAGATTGTTGTTCTATCAGATGGCATTTTTAATGTCCGAGCATTTAGGGCCATTGCGAGCCTGACAAGTTTTTTGGCCATTGGGATTGTGAAAATATCAGGGGTTGCTTTACGTTTTTCTTTGTGTATATATACGTTGTCAAGTGAGTGGGCACCCATGAAGAGCCATCTCCTCGTCGTAGGTGCTGGGTAACGCTAAGTGCCCTTCAAACCCCCGTTGTGGACCCGGGGGGATATTTGGTCCACCAACCCGTTGGCCGTGGGTTGCGACCCTGTGTCGGTGGAGGAAGGGATTCTGGTGGTTGAGGGCACTGGTTCCAGGAACAGTGTTCCTTTGCCCAACACACCACTTCGGCCCTGACTTCACCTAGACGGGTGGTTGAATGGGCCCGGTTCAACCAATCGGCTGGTCATGCCGAGCCCTGAGCACTAAATTTCATTGCTCTAATATTATTCGGCTTGGTTTTATTTGGTAACAATACTGACATTTTTGGTTTTTGTATATCTACTATGTGATGTATGGATTTTCGAATTTTTGAAAATTTGCCTAGATGCTGGTGCCAGAAGGCGGTGGCTCATGGGCCATTCTGATGGAAAACTTACTTTTTGGTTTTTCTGCTTGAGTATATCATCCGAGTATCCTTGGTGCTGCAAGTCGGAGACCCGCTTGTTTTTAGTGCATTGTCCTTTAGCAGATACTCCGTGGGTGGGTGGGGAGCTCGGATGATGAATTCTAAACACTTACCATGGCTTATGAAACCTCAAAACCAAAAAAGCAAACGTCCTCTTGAAACTGATCCTGATGACAACGACCTCAGACTATCCAAACAAATTGATTACTGGCCCCGTTTTGTTGACATTGACACCAAAGATAGCACACCCTTAAAGTTAAAACCTTTTGCTGTGTCTAAGGGTATTCAAGGCATTGCTGGCGAGGTAAAGAACATTAAACGATTACGTTCTGGTGCGCTGTTGATAGAGTGCAGCAAAAAAACAGTCTACCAACCTGTTGTACACTGACACTTTTGTTGGCATTCCGGTTACCGTCACAGCCCACAAGACACTTAACACGAGCAAGGGAATTGTGCGAGACCACGATAGATTGCTGGCTGACATGTCAGAACTTGATATCGTCTCCGAGATGAAGGATCAGGGTGTACTGTATGTCAAACGTTTCTCAACACGTAAAAATGATACAACCATTAAAACCAACACTTATCTGTTTTCCTTTTCTCTACCAAATGCTCCAAAATCACTGAAGGCAGGTTATTGTAACCCCTCAATGTTGAGACATATGTTCCAAACCCTCTTAGGTGCTTCAAGTGTCAAAGTTTTAACGGCGTAAATACTTCAGATATTGTCTGTTGTGTGTGCTCACTGTAGTGAAAAGACACACACAACTGAAGATTGTAACAGTAATGTGCGTCTTAACTGCGCAGGAATCACCCATCTTACTCTAAGGACTGTCCTGTATGGAAAGAACAAATGGCAATTAATAGACAAAATTCACGCAAAACATCAGCCTTTGCGGCTGCCAAGAAGCTAGTCCACAGCTCAGAACAAACAGAAAGTTATGCTTCTATTGCCAGACCAACGGCTGAGGTACCATCTAGGGTAACCAAAGTGTCTACAAGTTGTCAGACAAACTTAACTTGGGCAAATACAGAATCTCCTAAACCTTTCTCAACTGCTACAACTACACAAACTGGAAACTCACCTCCTGGTCCATCTCGAATCCAGTCAGAGACGTCCTCCCGTGATCATGAACCATCTTCCTCAGTCGTCAACAAAGTCTCAACAAGATATCACTTCAAACCCAAAAGTGGCAATAAGCCAGATTTATCTAAAAGCTAAGTGGCAGAGCCCCGTGCGGGTCGCAAAACAAAATTCAATTATACAACAAATATGGATCTCTTGAGGCCATGGACGTATCTGAAAACGTCCATTCTAGGGCACAAAGCTTGTCGCCCTCCAAACAAGTGCGGGGTAGATCCCCAATAAATCCCCCCAAAAGATAATGTCTTTTAATAATCTTGTACAATGGAACTGCAGAGGGATAAGGCATAATTTCAATGATTTGCAGCTATTAGTCCAGGACTTCACACCATCAGCCATTTGTCTTCAGGAGACATATTTAAAACAGACGGATACATTTGAATTACGCCATTTCAATGCATACCATTGTTTTTCACCTCCGGGTGTTCGGGCCACTGGAGGATCCTTATCAAACAGAATATTATCCATTGCCCTGTTATACTTAATACTGGTCTCCAGGCGGTTGCAGTACGACTGACGTTACATGTTGCGTTCACATTATGTTCATTATACATCTCACCGTCTTCAACTCTTCGGAAGACTGACCTTCAAAATTTATATGACCAACTCCCAAAACCTTGTATCATTATGGGAGATTTAAATGGCCACAACCCGCTCTGGGGTGGTACAACAACTAATGCTAAAGATAAACTATTAGAAGACTTTTGTTAAGATAATGATGTATGCATATATAATGACGGTTCTAGCACATATTTACATCCTGGCACAGGAACTTATTCAGCTCTTGATTAATCAGATTACTACCTCAGACTTATTGAGGAATTCGAGTGGTCAGTCCACGACGACCTGTGTGGAAGTGCGACCATTTCCCCAAAAAATTGGGCAAACCCGTGAATCCATCTGATGTTCCTCCATCATCAAGATGGAACTTTAAGAAGGCCGCACCTTGGCCTTTATATACGAAACTTTCTGTGCTGGACATACTCAAACCAGAACTTCTTTTCATGATCTTCCTGATGCCATAAATGATGTTTTTCAGATGAGCTCAGACACATAGCTGACAAGTGTATCCCCAAATCCTCTGCAGTTCCTCGCGTACGTAAACCATGGTTTAACGCTGAATGCAAACAAGTACTGCAAGGCACGGAAGAAAGCTGAACGTTATTTCCGTCGCCACCCTATGGTCCACAATTTAAACAAATTTAGAATTTTAAACGCCAAAGCACGGCGTACTTTTAAACAAAATAATCGCCAATCTTGGCGAAACTATGTCTCAAGCATCAATTCGCGCACGCCAATATCAAAGGTGTAGAACATGATTCAGAAAATAAAAGGTAAGGGCTCTAAATCTAGCATTAAGCATCTAAAAACTGGAGATGAATTATTAACTGATAAATCTGACATAGCAAATAAACTTGGAGAAACTTTGGCCAAACATTCTTCCTCATCAAGGCACCCATGAAAGGCCACCTCCTCGTGGTGGGTGCTGGGTCACGCTAAGCGCCTTTCAACCCCCCGTTGTGGACCCGGGGGGATATTAGGTCCACCAACCCGTTTGCCGTGGGTTGCGCCCCTGTGTCGGTGGAGGACGGTAGCCTGGTGGTTGAGGGCAGTAGGAGCCTGGAACCGTGTTCCTATTGCTCAACACACCACTTCGGCCCTTACTTCACCTAGACGGGTGGTAGAACTGGCCCGGTTCTATCAATCGGCTGGTCACGCCATGCCCTGTGCATGGACTACATTCTTATGCACTTATTGTATATTATTGTGCATTTTTGTCTCTTTGAATGTTTGAATTTCAAATTATATTCTATATCATATGTTTGCCTAGAGTCCACCAATGCCAGAAGGCGGTGGCTCATGGGCCAATCTGGTGATATGGACCGCTGATTACTGTGTTTGTACAGGAAAGTGCCATGGGCCGAACCAGCCTGACATTTCTCCTTTATTAACAACAGCTTTTCATGTCCTTATTTCTGGAGTATGGCATTCCTGTAACCCTGGTGTGTCGTAGTTTGGCTTCCACTTTCTACAGCACTGTCCTTGTTGACACTCGATGGCGGGTGGGGAGCAGGGATGCTGAAACTTATTTCTTACAACATGGCTTCAACTGCGCACCTGGTTCGTCGAAAACTAACAAACGCCGACATGTGGATTCTGTTTCCTGATGATGATGTCTCATCACAAGTTTCAACTTTTGTGGCATAAGATTCCTAGTTATTTCATCTGCTGATGGTTGGTACCTTTAAAACTGAATCCTTTTGCAATATCTAAGGAATCCAAAGTATCTGTGGGGAAGTGAAAAACGTCACTCGTCTTCGTTCTGGATCAATCCTCGTAGAATGTGATCGGAAAACAACAATCAGCAATCTGATGGGGTCTTCAGACTTTTGTTAACATACCAGTTGTTGTTTCTGCTCACAAGTCACTTAATTTTGTAGCGAGGCATTGTGAGAGATCGTGCTCGCTGTCTGTCAGACATGACAGAGGAGGACATTGCAGCTGAACTGACATCTCAAGGTGTAACCTCTGTCAAGCTTTTACCAGAAAACAGAAGCTGGAAATATTGTGAACACTCACACTATCTTTCACCTTTTCCTTATCAAAAATCCCACATCAATAAAAGCTGGTTACTTTAACATTGGAGTGGAGGTATATGTCCCGAACCCACTCCGATGTTACAAGTGTCAACGGTTTGGCCATGGAGTGAAATTTTGCACTGGTGTGACAAGATGCTTCCGTTGTAGTGGAACTCATGAGGGTTCTGAATGCACGGATCAGATTAAATGTGCCAACTGTGATGGTCAGCACTTGTCCTCGTCCAAACCTGTATCCAGTATTTGAGACGTGAAACGAAAATATTGAAACTTAAATGTACCACAACAACATCTCTTATACTCTCGAAGCAAAAAGTTACTTTCAGCTCAGTCTCCCTCCTTCCGCTAAAACCTATTCATATCTGCTGTGACTTCCACTCGTCCAGCCCCACAATGTCAACGGCGTCGACGCAAACTGACATCTCCTGGGTAAGTGACAATCAGATGAACTATGGCAATACACCAGTATTAACATCCGCCATTAATGCAAACAGAATTTCCATCCACAACTCACACTAAATCCTTAGATACAGTGAATGTACAAGATATCAATCAGGATGACCCCCATTTATCAAGAAAAATCAAAAAGCAAATGAGGAAAAAGCTGTGGCACTCCAGCACTTGGAGGAGCCTCACGGGGTGGGGTCCCCCTGTAGAGGTTCAAATGTGTTTGACTCCTTTCTGAGATGGAAGTGAGTCCTCACTCCCACTAACAGAATAGACTTCCTCCCCGTTCTCGATCTCCAGTTGAAGCTCCATGACCGGATGCACATAGTTCAGTGGAATTGCAGGAGGACTGGAAGAATAACTTCAATGAATTACAATTACTAATACAAGACCTTCAGCTGCCAGCATTCTGTCTCCAAGAAACATATCTTAAAAAAGTGCACTGATACCTTTAACTTCTAAGACAATACATCGATTATAATTTTTCTCCAGGGATAAAGCTACTGGAGGCGCTTATATTTGGTGCGGCAGGGTATTATACATAGCCCCGTCTCACTTAATACAAATCTTCAGACTGTTGTTGTTCGTTTAACTCTGCACATAGCACTGACACTGTGCAGCTTGTATGTACCACCTTCCTGTAATATTCGACAATCTGATCTTCAAAATCTCTATGATCAGCTTTCCCAGCCATGTGTTATCATAAGCGATCTGAATGGACACAATCCGCTTTGGGGAAGTGCGTCAACACAAATAGTAAAGGTATAATCATCGAGGAATTCATTTCCGATAATAATTTATGTATCTTTAATGACGATTCAGCTTCACATATTTACATCCAGCTACGGGAACATATTCTCCCTGGATTTATCACTAACTGATCTGTCCTTGTATACAGAATTTGAATGGATGGTAAGATGATGACCTATGTGGGAGCGATCACTTCCAACCATTTCAAAAACATCAACCCCTGGTGATGATCCACCTTGTATTCAGAAGGAACTTTGCCAGGGCTGATTGGTCATTGTATATGACACTGTGCGTTGAACACATTACCATGATCTTTTTAGGAACAGTGAAGATCCTATACAGTCTTTTTTCGGATATTTTTTATGACATTGCTGATACAAAACAATTCCACAGTCCCTCTCAACTCCCACACATACGTAAACCATGGTTTAATAATGAATGTAAGCAGGCCAGTAGAAAGTGCAGGAAGAAAGCGGAAAAATATTTTCGCAAACATCCTACAGTCCATAATTTAGACAAAGTTAAAATATCCAATGCCAAGGCCTGACGTGCCTTTAAACAAAATAAGTGTCAGTCTTGGAGGAATTCATGTTTCAAAAATAAACTCACGTACACACCTATGTCCAAGGTTTGGAACATGGTCCAAAAGAATTAAGGGCAAAGGTTCTAATTCCATTGTACACCATCTGAAGGATGGTGATAATCTTTAACTAATAAAACTGATATAGCAAATAAAATTGGCGAAACTCTTTGCCAAACATTCTTCATCATCAAATTATGTGTGCCTGGAATTTCCAAAACACCAGAAACAACAAGGAGAAGAATAGAATAAATTTTAACCTGTGACAAATGGTGAAGATTATAATGAATTATTTTCACTCCATGAGCTACATACTGCTCTTGGAGCAAGCTCATGATATAGCCACAGGGCTGATGATATCCACTCATCAGCTCCTAAAGCATTTGGTCTGAATCGTGTTTGGAAACACTGCTAAATATATTTGATATGATATGGACTACAGGGAATTTCCCAACTTCCCTTGGAGGATGCCATTGTAGTCCCCAATACCAAACCTGGCAAGGATCGCTAGATCCGTCTAATTACAGACCGATATCTCTAACTAGCTGTGTCTGTAAAACCATGGAACGTATGGTGAATAATAGATTAACTTGGTATCTTGAAACCAACAACCTTTATAACCAATATTCAATGTGGTTTCAGGAAAATCATACCATTGATCATTTGGTACCATTAGAATCCTTTGTTAAAAATGAAATCAAATAAACAACATGCTGTAATCCATATTCTTGATCCGAGAAAGCATACGATACGACCTGGAAGCAGCATTTTAAAGGATTTACATGACTTTGGTTTGAGAGGCCAGTTTGCCTCTTTATATCATCACAGCTCAAAAAAGACAGGCAATTCTGCTAAGTCCGAGTATTCTATTCTGTCTGACCATTATAATTCCGTGGATCAGGGTGTCCACAAGGCATTTTGTCAGTCAAGCATTGTTTAGCATTAAGATTTCTCAATAGCTTTATCCAAAGTTTTAAAATGATCCTTTAATTGATGGATCACTTTTTGTGGATGATTTTAACATTTCTTTGTCGCGGTAAGAATATGCATACCCATTGAATCGAAAATTATTAGTTGTGTTTAACAAAATATATAAAATGGTGCCTTGAAAAT
This sequence comes from Haliotis rubra, assembly GCF_003918875.1. NCBI lineage: Eukaryota > Metazoa > Mollusca > Gastropoda > Lepetellida > Haliotidae > Haliotis > Haliotis rubra. The sequence goes on along the minus strand of NW_025765230.1, from coordinate 185 downwards.
GGCTTTTAAATTTCTAAATCAAAACTAATTGCATACATTTCTGCCAGAATATAAAACCAAACCACATAAAGACCCGGAACTGTTTCTTTTAAATGGCACTCCCATCAAGGTTGTAAAGGAGGCCAAGTTCTTAGGTCTCATTTTTCGACTCCCATTTAACTTTTCTTCCGTACACAAATCTCAAA